>NC_052148.1:237088016-237388016 GCF_902713615.1 Scyliorhinus canicula | reverse complement strand
ACCAAATAAATTGTCAAAGTTCAGTAAAAAGATTTTATTTGAGTGAGTGATCTTGGAGCAATAAATCGCACCATTGCGATTGTGTTAGTGGACAAGCTTCGGGGGCACAATTTGGTGAGCACCTCACTACTGCTGATGTACATCAAGTGGAGGCAGGAACCCCCAGACGAGAGAGCAGTTGGAGGTCTAATGGATCCCAGGACCCAGATGGGTCCAAGCCTGATTTTGAGCCTGTGGAACAGAGTTACTCGGAGCTGTTGGAGACGATACAGTGCAGCCAGGACATTCAGAAGGGAATATCAGCGTCATTTCAGCAGATCCATAGACGATTTGATGAGTTCCAGAGTCTACGGGCACTGGAAATGTCGCTGGCAATGCATAGAACCGAGGCCAACACTACTAGGGTGGTGGCCACAGTGAAGAGTCTGGTGCACGATGTTGGCACCATTAGAGAAGGGGTCCAAGGCGTCGCGCAGTCGGTGACGGCCATGGCGGAGGGTCTCGACAGAATGTCCGCCTCGCTGGAGGAAGTCGCCCAGTACCAGGCTGACCTTGATGAGGTTCTGTGGGACATGCCCCACTCTCAGTTGGGCATGGCCGAGACGCTGCAGAGCTGGTCCCAAACACAGGTGGGCATTGCCGAGGCGCTGCAGAACATGTTGCAGCCACTGAGGGAGTTGATGGTACAGACTATGGGGAAGTGTCAGGGCTGGCAGATGATGCAGGAGGAGCCAGGGCTCGAACCAGCTGCCACTCCATTCGAAGGTGAACCCCAGGGCCCTGTGGGCACAAACCGGGAGGTGCAAACTTGGACGTATCCCATAGTGTGGCAACAGTGGCCATCAGCTTCGCTGAGTTCCACCCCTCTGATGAGGCTGCGTCTCAAAGTCAGCACATCGGACAGGGCGACATGGTTGTGCATGTGTCAAGTGAGCCGGGGGTCTCTGACCTCAGAGGACACCTGGCAAGGACATCGAAGGCCACGGGATGAGGTAAACAGCTGGCTGCCTCCACCTCGGATGTGCATCCTCACGTAGCGGTCGAGCTAGGAGGGACAAGCATGTTCAGGGTCACTGAGGGCACGCAGGGAGGGGAGGACTTGTATTACACATTAAATACCCTTGTGCGCAACCAGCATTATGCCTGTGTCACTTTCTTTCACAATGCGGGCTGACCTCTGAACCCTTAGCCCATCTCCGCCTTCCTATGGCACCCACCCACCCTACGGCCGTGGACACGTCCATGGAGCTGTGTCCCATCCCCTGGGTGTTCGGATGTTGGCTGTTGCGTGTGTGGTGTTGCCTCCCGCAGTGTTCAGGCACAGTGTCCAGGCATCAAGGTGTGACTGGGATGGTAGGCAATGACTCTCACATGCTGCATGGCCCGCCTACCCACAGGAATCCACTTGGGATGTATGAAATGTCCACTTAACCACAATTGCCAATTCCTTATTAGCAATTGTCATGTGAGAGCACCTTTAAAAAATGGGTGTTTATCAGTGATGTCAGTGTTGGTGGAGCTGGGCTGTCAGCTTTTTACTTTCGTTTTAGGCTGTTTGCTGCAGGGTGTTTTATAGTTTCGTTTTCAGAGCTGGATAACTGCAGTCACAGCCAGAAGCTGTATTACAGTCTCTCTTTGTAACCTAAAGACTGTAAATCGATCCTGGTGATTTAAAACTAATAACAGTAGTTATTAGTAACTTTAACCTGATGTGCTTCTGGTAACATGGATGTTAAAAGGAAAGCTTAAAGGATTACTGTAGAAGCCAGGTATTTCTAATACAGTTAATATAGGTAAAAAGATAGCTGCTTAAAGCATAAATATTAATTCCCAGTTTTAAAATTAAAGAAAACACATATTTTGCAAACTCATTGTCATAATTTTAAAAGTAACGCAGAAGTCTGATTAGACAAACAGTTCTCATTACATTTCTCCAAGGACAAGGGCTGAATCCATGGCAACGAAGCGGTAGGAGTGAAGGATTCTATGGTTCTCACGCCGTTCGAGATTAGGTTGAATTACATCTCATGATTTATACAAGCTGAAACATTTTAGACTGTGTTGCCTTGTTTTTAATAAATGGACAGTTAAAACTTCGAATCAAATATATATATATATATATATATATATATTTGATTCCAACATTCTCATTAAAACGATTTTATAAAAGCAGCATAATTTATTTTACTGGATTGAAATAGACAGTTTGAATTATATTTTCGGAGTTATGTCCAGCATGGCATGACGAGATAACATCAGGGGCGAAATTCTCCGCAGACCCTCGTAACGCCGATTTCCGGCAAGCATAATTGGTGTGGATGACTCCGGCGTGGGGGCCTTCTTTTAGGTGGCTATTCTCCATTCCCGGAGGGGCCAGCAGCGGACTGACGCGATACGCGTCAGTTTCACCCGCTGCGGAAGTGGTGAGACCCGGCACTTTGGGGGGGGGGGGGGGGGGGGGGGGAGGAGAGAGACAGACCCGGCATTTTTTTGGGGGGGGGAGGAGGAGGAGAGAGACAGACCCGGCGTTTGTGGGGGGGGGGGGGGGGGAGGAGAGAGACTGACCCGGCGTTTGGGGGGGGGGGGGGGGAGAAGGAGAGAGACAGACCGGCATTTTGGGGGGGGGGGAGGAGGAGAGAGACAGACCCGGCATTGGGGGGGGGGGGGGGAGGAGGAGAGAGACAGACCGGCATTTGGGGGGGGGGAGGAGAGAGACAGACCCGGCGTTGGGGGGTTTGCGGCGTTGAGTTGAGAGAAGAGGGGGGGGTTTGCGGCGTTGAGTTGAGAGGGGGGGTTGCGGTGTTGAGTTGAGAGAGGGGGGGGCGGCGTTGGAGGGGGGTAGGGGTGGTGAAGGGGGTAGGGGTGGTGAGGGAGGGGTTGGGGTAGGGGCAGCGGCGTGCAGAGGGGGGCGACGGATGCCCGGGGCCAACGCACCTTCGCCCCCCCTCTGCACGCAGCTGCTCCTACCCCAACCACCTCCCCTCACCAACCCTACCCCCTTCACCACCCCTACCCCCCTCCAACGCCGCCCCAACCCCCCTCCAACGCCGCCCCCCCTCTCTCAACGCCGCAACCCCCCCCTCAACACCGGTACCACCCCCTCAACGCCGGTACCCCCCCTCTCAACGCCGCACCCCCCCCCCACTAACGCCGCACCCCCCCCCCCCCACTAACGGAGGAAGGAAGGGGGGAGAGGAGGAGGAAGGAAGGGGGGGGAGGAGGAAGGAAGGGGGGAGGGAGGAAGGAAGGTGGGGAGGAGGAAGGGGGGGAGGAGGGAGGAAGGAAGGGGGGGAGGAGGAAGGAAGGGGGGAGGGAGGAAGGAAGGGGGGAGGGAGGAAGGAAGGGGGGGAGGAGGAAGGAAGGTGGGGAGGAGGAAGGGGGGAGGAGGGAGGAAGGAAGGGGGGGAGGAGGGAGGAAGGAAGGGGGGAGGAGGAAGGAAGGGGGGAGGAGGAAGGAAGGGGGGAGAGGAGGGGGGGGGTGTGGGTACCGGCCTACAGACGGAGGGGGGTGTGTGGGTACCGGCCTTCAGAGGGAGGGGGACGGGGTGTGGGTACCGCCGTTGAGGGGGGGGGGACCTGGCGTTGAGGGGGGGGGGACCCGGCGTTGAGGGGGGGACCCGGCGTTGAGAGGGGGGGGACCCGGTGTTGAGAGGGGGGGGGGTTGCGGCGATGAGGGGGGGTTGCGGCGTTGAGAGGGTGGGGGGGGGTGCGGCGTGAGGGGGGGTTGCGGCGTTGAGGGTGGAGGGTTGCGGCGTTGCGAGAGATGGGGGGGCGGCGTTGGAGGGGGGTAGGGGTGTTGGGGAGGGGGGTAGTGGGGAGGGGGGTAGGGGCGTTGGAGGGAGGTAGGGGTGGTGAGGGGGGGGTGGTTGGGGTAGGGGGCAGCGGCGTACAGAGGGGGGGCAACGGTGCGTTGGCCCCGGGCATCCGTCGCCCCCCCTCTCTGCACGCCGCTGCCCCCAAACCCCCCCCACCACCCCTACCCCCTCCACCACCCCTACCCCCTCCAACGCCCCTACCCCCCTCCCCACCACCCCTACCCCCTCCCCACCACCCCTACCCCCCACCCCCCCAATGCCGCAACCCCCCCGATGCCGCAACCCCCCCGATGCCACAACCCCCCCCATGCCGCAACCCCCACCGATTCCGCAACTCCCCCCCATGCCGCAACCCCCCCCGATTGCCGCAACCCCCCCCGATGCCGCAACCCCCCCCGATGCCGCAACCCCCCCATGCCGCAACCCCCCCCGATGCCGCAACCCCCCCATGCCGCAACCCCCCCGATGCCGCAACCCCCCCCAATGCCGCAACCCCCCCCCGATGCCGCAACCCCCCCCCCCCCCCCCCCCGACACTGAACGGCGTCAACCATCATCAATGGTTGACGCCGTTTTAAAGCTACTCTGTTTTTCGCCGACGTGACCCGTGGCCACGTCGGCGGGACTTCGGCCCATCCGGGCCGGAGATTTGTTCAAACAAAAATATAATGAAATCCCGCCGGCGCCAGCTGTTTTCAGAGGCTGCTGGCGGGATTTGCACAACGCCGGTTGTTGGCCGCTGGGAGAATAAAAAACCCTGCGGGAGCGGGATTAACGCCGCTGCCGGCCGATTTTCCGACCCTGCGTGGGGTCGGAGAATTTCGCCCAAGGTCTCCATTGTTGCAGTAGTGAGGTCAGCATGAGGTCTCCATTGTGGCAGTAGGTAGGTCAGCATTAGACCAGTTTTTGCTGGTTTTGATAAAGCACAATATCGCATTCTTTAACATGCAAAAGTAAGCAGGCAGGCAACAATTAGAAGTAATGTTACATATTGAAGATGGACAGCTTGCCATCAAATCAAATGTGTTTGAGTCTAACTCAAACCAATTAGGATTATATAGGGGTGTGATCAGATCGCTTAAGACAGATATGAAATAGTATATCCATCGGGGATTTGGCCACCATTTTAGAAAGGAAGGGTAGAGAGGAGAAAGGAAAGGAAGAAAGGAGAAAAGAGAGAGTTAGGGTAGGAAGAGTCAGGAAGAGAGTGTCAAGAGAGAGAGTTTTAGGCATTTATACTTTAATCTGAACTATTCACTGTCTCTCTGTATTCATATCTCATTTTCAGACTTTGACTTCAGACTTTTAAAGTTGTGTTCGAGCTGTTTGCCTAAGAAGATAATTCCTGTAATTCTTTGAAAGCTTCAAATTGTCTACAAACTGCCTTTTAAATTACTTTCAAGTTGTAATCAATAGAAGACAAATAAAACAATTCTTATTTGCACCTGACAAGTTTTAACTTGAATTTCTACTGAGTTTCAGCAATGCACAAGAACGGCTGGTAACCTTGAATCGATGGTTTCAAAATTCCTCAACTAACTGACACACTCAAATCCTTAAGTCCTGGAGTCGAAATCCTTCAATTACTTAGTGTTGTATTCTTTGGGGGTTGTATTTGAATTAATGGTTGCTGAGATGTTCACTGTATGTTTTAAAAAGATTAACTTGAGTTCATAGATTAAACATTGTTTTGCTTTAGAAAATACTTTTCCATTTCTGCTGTACCACACCTGTAGAGTGGGCCGTGTGCTCCCCATTCCACAATCTATTAAAAGTTGTAGGTCAGGTGAACTCCATGATACACTTTGAGGTTCTCTAAACCCTGGCCCATAACACAATAGCCTTTAGCCGCAGGGTGCCTAGGTTGTCAGTGTCAGGGGGGCCTTGTCCATAAGAGGTGGGGTGAGAGTCGGCTCAAGGACCCCAGAAAAAGTAAGTTGGGTGGTGGGGGGGTCCTGAGGCCATGGTGGGGGCAGAGAGAGGGGTCGACAGATTGGGGCTGTCTCTAATAATGGCATTCCAATCCACGAGTCGTCTTCAGGAAATGTCTTAAAGAGTGGCCTCGACAGGGAGTTCCTTGCAACGGCCAAAATAAAACGGCACAGTGCTGTTGAAAAGCGGGGTCTTTCTCGGCACCCGCTAAACTTGCTGTTCAGCGGACTTGAGTCTGTTGAATCGCACTCCCTATCTGGGATTGTATCCCTTCCATATAGTTCAATTTTGGACTATGCAGCATATCTACCCACCATCAAAAAGCCATTACTGAGATACCCAAGTGCTTTACAGTTCAAAGGTACACAAAATTGTGGCTCATCAAAGCCAAAGATTTACCTCCAAAGATTCTAGTTTGGAAACAGAAGAGCCAAAAATATTAGATATACATAGCAGTATGGATTTATGTGTTTTATTTTTGTACTAAATTGTCAGTAATCTACAAATAAAAGACTGCACAGAAATCCAATTCATTGAATGATTTAAAGAAAGAATTTACATTCCACCTTCATTATTACAGTTGTTAGAATGAAGCATTATGCATGCTATATTGAGTTATGACTTGAATAACCAGTAACTGCTTGAATATAACGGGCCATAACCTCTGTAGAGTGGCCACCCCACTCCTTTTTAACTTGCACTAAAATGCAGCTGCACCTTTCTCGCCCGAACTTTGACTTCGATGAGAATAGTGCAGTTAAGTCCCCAAAGGCCTTCTGCCGAGTCGAGTAAAGTTGGATGAAAGGAAGACATGTCTTTTGTTTAAAAAAAAACAGCGCTAAGTTTAAAGGTCCAGCCACTTTGAGAAGCCATGGATAAGTTAGGTATATATGTCAATGGGCAGTGCGGGTTGCTATGATGGGGGTTCAGGATGGGAATGTTGGGTGGTTGGTGATAGTAGTTTGAAGGGCTGTTGAGGGTTGGTCATGGGTTGATGAGGGATCCTGTGGGAGGTCAGAAGAGTGGGAAGTAGTCACAGGATTGCATGGGCATCTGAGCAGACAGTCAGGGTCAGGAGTCTGCTATTTAAATTGGAGTTTTGGATGATTCTTAGTGCAGCGAACATACCCAACAGAAGTTTGAACTGCGCTGGTAATTTCTATGCAATTGTGGGTGGTTGTATCCAAGTTTTTTGGTGTGCGTCCCTGCCCCCAGGTGTAATGCCCCGAATATTTGAAGTTATGGGTCCACAGAAACAATGTTGCTAACTGTGTGCATTGTATTGATATTGAGGTTGTTTTTGTGTTAAAACCCATTTTTATTTAGCTATCTTGTAATTACGGTGGAACCTGTCTGAATACTATGTTGATCCACACCACTAAAAACTATTAAACATTGCACTCTCAAAACATATTCTCCTGAGTGGATTTATTAATATTGAAGTGGTGGCCTGGCATGATATTTAGGCAGTTTCACTGAAACCTCAAGGAATCTCTCCTAAATATTGTAGACATTGAAGTTAAGAGCTGCATACGATTAGAGAATGCTTTGACAGACACTCGCATAAATAATATCAGGGAACATCAACAGGGAAATACATTAGAAGAATTATGGACCTTCGAGACTCTTGTCAATATGTACCATTCTCTAATTAGAAGGGCAGAATGCCTGACCTATGAATTTCCATGACCAGTCAGCATTTTGGAATGCCTCGTCATCTCCAGGGCTCAATTAAGCAGCAGGAACACGATAAATAGCACAGGGAATTTAAATTCAAAGTTCTTGTTATGGGTCAAAGTTAAGGGCCAAGCACAAAAGTACCAATTAAAAATAAGAGCAAGTAAAGATTTTTAAATTAATTTTTTTTCATTATAAAAATGCATTGCCCAAGGAAAAATCCATTCAAGCAAATGTAGAACACTGAACACTTACACTTGAATTCTGAAATGAACTTTTTACAAAATTTTCTCTTCCAGCATAATTAGCAGTGTCTTAATTTCATCATAGAAAACAAGCACTAAAGCACCACCAGTGCCACGCAAGATATTTGAAAAGGCTCCTCTGAAGAAAGCAGCAATTCCCTCATTCTTGTAGATCTTTGTGAAACAGTCGAATGTTCCAGTGTACTGTCTAATTGCTTCACCGCCCTGTGGTTTAAAAAAACATAGGATTCAAATTTACAGTATCTACTTTAGTATCACAATCTACCTACAACATATTGATGTAGAATATATATTTCAGTGAAAACTTGTTATGAATACTTTCAATAAATGCTCGAGAGATATAACTACAACGTGAAAGATGCTACATTGTGATATGCAATAGTTGCTACTTTATCGACCCAGGTTCCCATAAGAATAATTTTTTTTTCAAATGCCATTTTTCTTGTCATTAACTGAAATTTCAAAATGGCAAATAACAGTTCAACAAATTTAAGAAATTACATACTTCATAATAACATGACTAAATTTATACACTGAATTAATTGTCTTTTCATATTTTTAATTCAAGTTTTATTTAATGCCTCAGTCTCTTCACAAAGCCTTGGTTTAGACATGATGCTTTTGATCAATTGACTGAAGAGATGAATTTGAATTATGCAGTACGCTTATAAATTTACATTTGCAGGCTGTATCAGTGCTTCATGCACCATCATAGCAAGATATTTCCTTTTATGACACAGGGTTAACATTGACTGAAAAATTATATCTTTTTTTTTAAAAATTTAGAGTGCCCAATTATTTTTTCCAATTAAGGGGCAATTTAGTGTGGACAATCCACCTACTCTGCACATTTTTGGGTTGTGGGGGCGAAACCCATGCAGACACGGGGAGAATGTGCAAACTCCACACAGACAGTGACCCAGAGCCGGGATCGAACCTGGGACCTCAGCGCCGTGAGGCGGTTGTGCTAACCACTAGGCCACCGTGCTGCCCCAATTATATCTTGAATAAGAGTTAAATTCAACTGGAAATGTTGGGCGGGATTCTCTGATCCTGAGGTTAAGTGTCGACGCCGCTGTAAATGCCGTTGCGTTTTACAACGGCGTCAACAGGCCCCAGGAGCAGCGATCCTGACCCCTACAGGGGCCCAGCACGGCACTGGAGCAAGTCACGCAGCTCCAGCTGCCGATACCGTCATTAAACAGGTACCGCAGGTCTGCGCATGCGCGCTGTGACCGGTGTGAACTCACGAATGCGCTCTAAGTTCCTTCTCCGCGACAGCCCCGACCCAACTTGGCGTAATGGTACAGGGGCCTGGCGCGGAGTAAAAGAGGCCCCCACCAGGAGAAGTCGGCCCGCCGATCAGTAGACCCCAATCACAGGCTAGGCCACGGTGGAGGCCCCCCCGCAGGATGTACGCTAAGGTCCCGCCGGGTAAGACCACATGTGACTGGTGCCGGTGGGACTCGCCTATCTCGGCGGCCACTTGGGCCATCCGGTGCGGAGAATCGCCGGGTTCCGGTGATCGGAGAATCGGCGTTGTGTGAATTGCACCCGGCCCGGCAATTCTCTGGCTTGGCATGGGGTCAGAGATTCCCGCCCCCGAACTCTGTTTCCCTTTCCACAGATGTTGTCAGACCTGCTGAGTATTTCCAGCACTTATTATTTCAGATTTTCACAATAACTTACTCCTGGGGTTTATCATTCAGAAACTGAACTGGATCAGCCATATAAATACTGGGCACGATTTACCAACTGTGGCACACCTCCATTCGGGCGAATGGGGGCATGGCATGGTCGATAGAGGCCTCTTCTGGGATCTACCAGATCGCCACCCCTCGCAAGACCTAATGGGATCTCCCTAGACGTCGTAATCTGAATCCCGCCCTTTGTGGGCAGGATCAATGTTTGGCAAATCTGCACATTTAGAGGAGGCATCTAGTCTCACTCTAATATGCAGCTCGGTGGATGTACCAAGGCTTTGAGATCTAACTCCTTCACTTCAAGAGACCTTAGGTAAGTGCCATTCAGTACTGGTCCCACGAATGGGGATCAGACGGATCAGCACTTGAGGCAAGCTCAGGGGATTGGAGGCCCCGAGGTGGATGCCTTTGGGCTGGATGGCACCTTGGCACTGCTGGTGCCACCTGGTGTGACAAGACTGGCATTGTGCCTGGGCTGGGGGTGCCCTGCCCACGAGAGATGGTGATGCTGAGGACTCTCTTACAGGTGAATTGGGAATTCTGTGAGTCGAGAGATAGGAACGCCATTTAGAAATGGCATCCCAATCTCCTGCACCAAGGAGTTTCACTGAGTGGAGCTCATCAGTTCAAGAAATGGGACTAAATGGGGCCTCGGTGATGAGACCATCAATTCACACGACACGTGGTTAGAAGTGAACAGTGGTTTTAATCGTCTTACAACAGAGCCTGCCTGTGACAAGATGAACTCCAGATGAACTGGCAGGCAGGCTCTCAGCATCAACCTTTATACTTCCAGTTAGGGGGAGGAGTCGTGGGTGGAGCCCAGTACAAACTCCCGTACACTCCCAGTGCATCTCCCCCTAGTGGCAGAGCAGCGCAACTGCTCGTGTGCCGAGCTTACAGAGACATAGTACAACATGTGTAATACAGTGTGAATTATGCTACTTTGATTCACCACATTCACCCCCTGTAAAAAAAAATAAAGTCCGGCGGGGGTGGTGGCTTACAGATTGAGTCTGTCCGGTGGCAGAGTTGTCCGCTGTGATCGGCGGAGCACCGGGGTTGCAGCCCCTTCTGGTGGCTGGATGAGCACCATCGGTTGGGGTACGATGGCAGACTCTGGGGGGGTGATTCCGCCCGAGCTTCGTACCCGTTCGAACTGGTAGGTGCGGGGGCGTGGTAGGCGAGTTGGGTGGGATGTAGTGTGAGGGTACCTCGGCGGTGGTAGTGGGGGGGTTGGATCCTGCAGGTGCTAGGTCCCGGAGGGATACAGTGTCCTGACAGTTGTCAGGGAACTCTACAAAGGCATACTGGGGGTTTGAATGCAGTAGGAGCACTTTCTCTACGAGTGGGTCAGTTTTGTGCGTGCTGACGTGCTTCCGGAGGAGTACTGGGCCCGGTGTCTTCAACCATTCCGGGAGCGAAACCCCCGTGGTAGTGCCCCTGGAGAAAATAAAGAGCCGCTCGTGAGGGGTCTGGTTGGTAGCGGTACATAAGAGGGACCTAATAGCGTGGAGCGCGTCGGGGAGGACTTCTTGCCAATGGGAGATCGGGAGATTCCTGGACTGGAGGGTCAGTAGGACGGTCTTCCAGACCGTCGCATTCTCCCTCTCCACCTGCCCGTTCCCCCTGGGGTTATAGCTGGTAGTCCTGCTCGAGGCGATGCCCTTGCCCAGCAGGTACTGATGCAGCTCGTCGCTCATAAAGGACGAACCCCGGTCGCTGTGTACATAGCTGGGGAAACCAAACAGGGTAAAGATACTATGCAGGACCCTAATGCCTGTGTGGGAGGTCATATCGGGCCACGGGATAGCAAAGGGAAAACGGGAGAACTCGTCTATGACATTCAGGAACTACACGTTCCTGTTAGTGGAGGGGAGTGGCCCTTTGAAATCGATAGCGAGGCGTTCAAAGGGCCTAGAAGCCTTGACCAGGTGGGCCCTGTCTGGTCTGTAGAAGTGCGGTTTGCACTCCGCCCATATCGGGCAATCCCTGGTGATGGCTTTTACCTCCTCGGTGGAGAAAGGCAGATTTCGGGCTTTAATGTAGTGGGCGAGCCGGGTGACCTCCGGGTGGCAGAGGTCATTGTGGATGGCTTTTAAGCAGTCGCTCTGTGCGCTGGCACATGTCCCGCGGGACAGAGCATCTGGGGGCTCGTTGAGCTTCCCCGGTCGATACATATCGTATTTGTAGGTGGAGAGTTCAATCCTCCACCTCAGAATTTTGTCATTTTTAATTTTGCCCCTTTGCGAGTTGTCAAACATGAAGGCATTCGATCTTTGGTCGGTGATGAGGGAGAACCTTCTACCTGCGAGGTAGTGCCTCCAGTGACGAATAGCCTCCACAATGGCTTGTGCTTCCTTTTTGACTGAGGAGTGTCGAAGTTCCGAAGCGGAGAGAGTTCGGGAGAAAAATGCAACTGGTCTCCCTGCCTGATTTAGTGTGGCTGCAACAGCTAACTCTGAGGCATCGCTCTCAACCTGGAAAGGGACGGATTCATCCACCGCCCGCATGGCAGCCGTGGCGATGTCCTCCTTGATGCAGTTGAAGGCCTGGCGAGCCTCAGCTGACAGGGGAAGAAGTGTGGCCTTAAAGAGTGGGCGGGCTTTGTCCGCATATTGAGAGACCCACTGGGCATAATACGAAAAGAATCCCAAGCACCGTTTGAGGGCCTTGGGACAATGAGGGAGAGGGAGTTCTAAGAGGGGGTGCATACGGTCCGGGTCGGGACCCAGGACTCCGTTTTCCACGACACAGCCGAGGATGGCTAGTCTGGTTGTGCGGAAAACGCATTTCTCCTTGTTGTATGTGAGGTTAAGCTTCTGGGCCGTCTGAAGAAATCGGTTGAGGTTGGCATCGTGGTCCTGCTGGTCACAGCCGCAGATGGTGACGTTATCCAAGTACGGAAACGTGGCCCGCAGCCGTACTAGTCCACCATTCGGTCCATTGCTCGTTGGAACACCGAAACCACATTCGTGACGCCAAAGGGGACCTGGAGGAAGTGGAAGAGGCGGCCATCGGCCTCAAACGCCGTTAAGTGGCGGTCCCCCGGGCTGATTGGGAGTTGGTGGTATGCAGACTTCAGATCCACCGTGGAAAAAATCCGATACTGGGTGATCTGATTCACCATGTCTGCAATCCTGGGGAGGGGGTACGTGTCGAGGAGCGTAAACCGATTAATAGTCTGACTATAGTCTATGACCATGCGGAATTTTTACCCGGTCTTGACGACCACCACCTGAGATCTCCAGGGACTGTTACTGGCCTCTATGATCCCCTCACGCCTCTGGACCTCGGATTGAATGAACACCGTGTCCTGTAGGCTGTACCGCCTGCTGCGAGTGGCTACGGGTTTACAGTCCGGAGTGAGGTTGGCAAAGAGAGGAGGGGGGGGAGATTCGCAGCGTGGCTAGGCTGCAGATAGTGAGTGGGGGTAGGGATCTGCCGAAGCTGAGAGTGAGACTCTTGAGATTGCATTGAAAGTCGAGTCCCAATAAGAGTGGGGCGCAGAGTTCGGGTAGGACGCATAGTTGGAATTTAGAATAGCTAGCGCCTTGGATTGTTGCAGTGCGGTGTGAGGTTCTATCGCCGTGGGAAACGGGCCGAATGGGTGCTGGCCAGGGGCGAGCAGTTGATGGACTATGGCTAGTCGACGGGGGAGGGGGGCGGGGTGCCCCCGATCCGGCTGATCACGTGGAACGTGAGGGGGTTGAATGGGCCGGTTAAGCGGGCCCGGGTGTTTTCGCATCTGGAGGGGCTGAAGGCGGACGTGGCCATGCTCCAGGAGACCCACCTGAAGGTGGCGGACCAGGTCCGTCTGAGGAAGGGGTGGGTGGGGCAGGTTTTCCATTCAGGGCTCGACTCGAAGAACCGGGGGGTGGCGATCCTGGTGGGGAAGAGGGTGGCGTTTGAGGCGGTGGCGGCAGATATGTGATGGTGAGCGGTAAGCTGCAGGGGGAAGAGGGTGGTGTTGGTAAATGTGTACGCCCCAAATTGGGATGATGCTGGTTTCATGAGGCGTATGTTGGGCCGCATTCCTGGCCTGGAGGTGGGGGGCTTGATCATGGGGGGGGGGGGGGGGAGAACTTCAATACGGTGCTGGATCCCCTACTAGATCGTTCTAGTTCAAGGACAGGCAGGAGGCCGGCGGCAGCCAAAGTGTTGAGGGGGTTTATGGACCAGATGGGAGGAGTGGATCCCTGGAGGTTTGGGAGGCCGAGGGCTCGCGAGTACTCTTTTTTCTCCCATGTGCACAGGGTTTATTCCCGCATTGATTTCTTTGTTCTGAGTAGGGGACTGGTCCCGAGGGTGGAGGAGGCCAAGGATTCGGCTATTGCGATTTCGGACCATGCTCCGCATTGGGTGGATCTGGAGATGGGGGAGGTGCGGGACCAACGCCCGCTTTGGCATCTGGACGTGGGGTTGTTGGCTGATGAGGAGGTGAGTAGTAGGGTCCAGGGATGTATCGAGAGGTACCGCGTGGTCAATGATACTGGGGAGGTCCAGGTGGGGATGGTGTGGGAGGCTCTGAAGGCAGTGATTAGGGGGGAGCTGATCTCCATCCGAGCACATAGGGAGAGGGGGGAGAGGAAGAGACTGGTGGGGGAGCTGTTGAGTGTAGATAGGAGGTACGCGGAGGCCCCGGAGGAGGGATTGCTGGGGGAGCGGCGTTGCCTGCAGGCCAAGTTTGATTTATTGACCACCAGAAAGGCGGAGACACAGTGGAGGAAGGCGCAGGGAGCGGTCTACGAGCATGGAGAGAAGGCGAGCAGGATGCTGGCGCATCAGCTTCGCAAGCGGGACGCGGCTAGGGAGATTGGTGGAGTGAAGGATAGGGGTGGGAATGTGGTGCGGCAGGGGGCAGAGGTCAATGAGGTCTTTAGGGACTTCTACAGGGAACTGTGCCGGTGGTGGGAGGGGTAATGGAGAGCTTTTTGGACGGGCTGCGATTTCCAGGGGTGCGGGAGGAGCAGGTGGAGGGACTGGGGGCGCCGGTCGAGTTGGAGGAGCTGGTCGGAGGGATTGGTCACATGCAGTCGGGGAAGAGGCCAGGACCGGATGGGTTCCCGATTGAATTTTATAAGAAATATGCGGACCTGTTGGGCCCCCTGTTGGTTAGGACCTTTAACGAGGCATGGGAGGGGGGTGTTTTGCCCCCAACGATGTCTCGGGCGCTGATTTCCCTGATCCTGAAGCGTGATAAGGACCCCTTGCAGTGCGGATCATACAGGCCAATTTCACTGCTGAATGTGGACGCCAAGTTGCTGGCGAAGATCTTGGCCACTAGAATAGAGGACTGGGTGCCGGGGGTGATACATGAAGATCAGACGGGTTTTGTGAAGGGGAGGCAGCTGAACACTAACGTGTGAAGGCTGCTAAATGTGATAATGATGCCGGCGGCAAAAGGAGGCGGAGATTGTGGTGGCATTGGATGCGGAGAAGGCCTTTGACAGGGTTGAGTGGGGGTACTTGTGGGAGGTGTTGGAGAGGTTTGGGTTTGGGGTGGGGTTTATTAAATGGGTGAGGTTGCTGTATGAGGCCCCGATGGCGAGTGTAGCGACAAATGGGAGGAGGTCCGAGTACTTCAGGCTCCACCGTGGGACGAGGCAGGGGTGCCCCCTGTCCCCCTTTTTGCGTTGGCAATTGAGCCTCTTGCCATGGCTCTCAGGGAGTCGGGGAGGTGGAGGGGTCTGGTACCGAGTGTCGCTGTATGCAGACGACTTGCTGCTGTATGTAGCAGACCCGGTGGGGGGAATGCCGGAGGTGATGGAGATTCTTGCTGAGTTTGGGAGTTTCTCGGGCTATAAATTGAACCTGGGCAAGAGTGAGCTGTTTGTTGTACACCCGGGAGATCAGGAGGAGGGGATTGGTAGGCTCCCGCTAAAGAGGGCAGTGAGGAGTTTTAGGTACCTGGGGGTTCAGGTGGCTAGGAGCTGGGGGACTCTGCACAAGCTTAATTATACTAGGTTGGTGGAGCAGATGGAGGAGGAATTGAAAAGGTGGGACATGCTGCCGTTGTCGGGTAGAGTACAGTCTGTTAAAATGACGGTGCTCCTGAGGTTTTTGTTTCAGTGCCTCCCCATTTTCATTCCGAGGGCCATTTTTAGGAGGGTGAACAGCAGCGTTCTGGGATTTGTTTGGGCGCACGGGACTCCGAGGGTACGGAGGGTGTTTTTGGAGCGGGGCAGGGATAGAGGGGGGCTGCCGCTGCCCAACCTCTCTCGGTACTATTGGGCGGCTAACGTCTCGATGGTACGTAAGTCGGTAATGGATGGGGAGTGGGCAGCATGGAAACGAATGGAGATGGCGTCCTGTGGAGGCACGAACCTGAAGGCACTGGTAACGGCGCCGTTGCCGCTCCCTCTAACGAGGTACACTATGGGCCCGGTGGTGGCAGCTGCCCTCAAAATTTGGGGGCAGTGGAGGTGACACAGGGGGGAAGTGGGGGGCTCGGTGGAGGCCCCGCTGCGGGGGAACCACCGGTTTGTCGCAGAGAACATTGATGGCGTGGGGTCCTGGGGTGGCACAGGGCGGGCATTTGGAAGTTGGGAGACCTGTTCATTGACAGGAGGTTTGCGAGCCTGGGTGAACTGGAGGAGAAGTTTGAGCTCCCCCCCGGGGAATATGTTCAGGTACCTTCAGGTCAAGGCGTTTGCTAGGCGGCAGGTGGAGGGGTTCCCTTCGCTGCCCCCGCGGGGGTTAAGGGATAGGGTGCTTTCGGGGGTGTGGGTCGGGGATGGGAAGGTGTCTGACATCTACCAGGTGATGCAGGAGGCGTCGGTAGAGGAGCTGAAGGCTAAGTGGGAAGTGGAGCTGGGGGAGCAGATTGAGGAGGGGACATGGGCAGACGCCCTGGAGAGGGTGAACTCCTCTTCTTCATGTGCGAGGCTTAGCCTCATCCAGTTCAAGGTACTGCACAGGGCTCATATGTCCGGGACGAGGATGAGCAGGTTTTCTGGGTGCGAGGACAGGTTCATTAGGTGTTCGGGGAACCCAGTGAACCATGCCCATATGTTTTGGGCATGCCTGGCACTGGGGGATTCTGGCAGGGGGTGGCGAGGACGGTGTCGAGGGTGGTAGGGTCCAGGGACAAGCCAGGCTGGGGACTCGCGATATTTGGGGTTGGGGTGGAGCTGGGAGTGCAGGAGGCGAAAGAGGCCGATGTTTTGGCCTTTGCGTCCCTAGTAGCCCGGCGGACGATCTTGCTGCAGTGGAAAGATGCGAGACCTCCGAGCGTGGAGACCTGTATCAATGACATGGCGGGATTCATTAAGCTGGAGAGGGTCAAATTCGCCCTGAGGAGGTCGGTACAAGGGTTCTTTAGGAGGTGGCAGACTTTCATCGACTTTCTGGCTCAACGATAAGGAACTAGGTCAGCAGCAGCAGCAACCCGGGGGGAGGTCTCAGAGGCGATAGTGTTTAAGTTAATTTGCTTATTGTTAATTTATTTTGTTGTTTATTGTGTTTGGGGGGGGGGGGGGGGGTGGTTGTTATATGCGTTGTTATGGGTGCCGGGGGGGGGGGGGGGGGGGGGTGGTGTTTATTATTGTTCTGTTGATATATATTTTTCAAAAAATTCCAATGAAAATTTTTTTAAAAACTTCCTCCGGTTCATCCAGACCCTACTTAACCGTTTGCTGTCTTACTCGTTCAAAGAAATTATGCGGGTCTGCTGTGGGTTGGAATGGTTCTATTTTGTCGCACGCATTTCTCAGTTGTGTGATGGTTAGTGGGGTGGTGTAAACAAAATTGGGCTCCTAGCGATTCTGTGACTTGTGCTGTGTGGTGACTGGATTCTTAGGGCTGTGTGCTTTCCTTTTCAGGGCCTGGGGAGCTCTATTCTGATTCTCAGTGTCTTCTACATATCTATGGGTGGTTTCCTTGAGTTCTTGCCAATCGGGGCCATTCTCCTGATCTAAATTCAGTCCAAAGGTGTCTCTAAATCCGTTTTGCACTGAAAGCAGTGACTGTAACCTTGATATTTGTTGCCTCCATTTGGTGTGGTCTACTGAACTCTGTCTTTGTTCCGTTGTGGAACTATGGAGTGTTTGTAAAGCTGCCCGTTAGCTGTTCTACCTGCTGTTCTGTCTCTTCTCATACCAAAATTGCGCACTGTGTATCTTGGTGGCCCTCATCGTACTGGGTCTGAAAGCTGCTAAGGTGAACTAAACAAGATTGGTGTGCCCGTTTGACATCAGTCATCTCCTTGTCTTTAGCTGCCAACTGTTCCTGGAGTTGCTCATTAATTTTCTCACATGCACTAAAGTTCCCTCATTCTTCTTGTCTTTCTCAATTAGCTGTCTGTGGAGCGTCCTCACGACCTCCTCTGTGCCTCGTAATTGTGCCAACAGGACACGATTGCCATCGGCTTACGAACTTTCTCTGCGTTCTTTTTATGTACCTCGGTTAGGCTGTCCCACCATGTTTGACTTGTGCTTCCTGGACCTTACTCTTCATTTGAACAAAACTCGGGCCAAAGGGGCCATCCTTTCCCCTTCAAATACTTCCGTAATTCCTCTTCCCATATGGGACACTGCTCTGCTCTACTGGTCGCTGCGACTTTGGGTTCCTGAGGTATTCCATTGCCTTTGCTGCCATTGCTACTAGTATCTCTTTTCCTACCTTAATCTCTGTTTCTCTACCGTAAATTTGTGGACAGGGGGAATAAGGCGGCGATTCGAACAGTGGGTATAGCCTAAGCTACTTTCTGGTTCACAATACTCCCGATAGTTTTACACAACAAAATCTAACAATGTTACCTGATATCGCTGTTAGTACACATGCAAGTTAATACACACTTCCGAATCTTGGTGATTTGCGGGAGAATGGACATGCGGTCAGTGCGAGGGATGGGTCAATCAGTTAAGCAATAACAAGTCATGTTCGACAGATCCTCCAGGCGGAGCCCGGTGGTTCCTCACCTCTGCGGAGGTGGGGGCTTTGAAGTCTACTCACTTGTGCTGCCTGGTTTAAGTCGTTGACTTTTTGTGGCACTGAAGGCCAGTCCTCCTGGCCACAGTCCCGGAGCTCACGGCTGCTGCCGCCTCATGCCAGGCAGCACTGGCTGCCCTGTGGCTGACTCTCCTGGATCCTCAGGGGAACGAGACATCCCTACTGGCCACCACGGCATCTAGCAGCCTCCCTAGATCTGCTTTGCGGAATCTTGGGGCTGGTCTCCTCGGCGCCATTGTTGCAAGCTGGCTGTGGTTGGCTGAGCAAGTGCTGCTCGACCTTGTTAGCGGGGGCTGGTGAGCGCGGTCCCGGCAAATCAGCTGGGGAGATTTCACTTGCAGCGAGAAGCCCATGAGGCCTCGTTAAGTGGGTCAATAAATGTTGAATTGGGGGGGGGGGGGGGGGGGCAGCACGGTGGCGCAGTGGGTTAGCCCTGCAGCCTCACGGCGCCAAGATTGCACATTGTCCCCGTGTTTGCGGGGTTTCGCCCCCACAACACAAAGAGGTGCAGGCTAGGTGGATTGGCCGTGCTAAATTGCCCCTTAATTGGAAAAATTGAATTAGGTACACAAAATTTATTTTTAAAAATAACATTGAATTGTGTTGCCGGACTCGCTGGGCCGAGCTCCGGGAAGCTCGTGGCAATTCCCTGTCGCTTCCACACTGAGGAATATTTCCGGACAATCGCACCCAAATTTTTAAATTTCATTGTGACCTAGTTCTGCCAGGAGCGTGCGGAGTTAAAACTGGGCCCTGTGTTTGTTTTTATCATTCTAATTTGATTTGTTAAAGAGGTCTTTGGATTTTTAAAACAAGGAAAATCTTATTTTCAAAAATGTTAAGAAAGGACGCTGGAGGAAAGTGGAAAAGAGGAAGAAAATAGAATTCAGACCTATATTTAAACTTGTGGCTGTCCTATATGAATAAAACTCCTCACTTATTTACAAATGCTCTCAGTTCACTCGAGCAAACACCTGTTGATTCAGGTTTTTCTAACTTTGCATTCTTTCTAACTGGTAAGATGAAGATGGGAGAGGTGGTGTGTTGGAAGAGTTAGACCATTCGTGACAACAATAATATGCTTTTTTGGACCTAGCACATGCATTGGGTGGAGGTTCAGAGGAATTACGACTCATGCAATAGAGTTTGCAGACAGACAGAGGCTCTGCTTTCTTGATGTTTCAGGAGAGGCAATTCTTCTGCAGGGTGAGGTTGCTGTGTCAGGTTGTAACAGATCTATAAAAGACTTTAGAAAATCTACTATCTGCTTCCAATCCTCTTCCTGCACCTAGTGGTGTACTAAGACAAAGTTTTGTCTGTTTGCATCAATAGTTATTAGTCTCCCGCCATCCTGGCCTCACCTACCCTCCTGGCTACCCACACTTCCTGCATTCCTGATTGGCTGGCAGGTGTGTGCCATCAACTGTAAACATGCAGGATTTCAGCAACACTACATCAGGTACTAGTTTTCATAAATCACAAGGGATTTCTGTTCATAAATATCCAGCTGATGTGCAACAGGTGCGCTAGATTCCCTACAAACTGTCATAGCACAGTAGACTGCAGCTGTCCAACAATTTTTACTTTAGGGTGGCATTAAGAGACAAGGAAGCAGCACGGTAGCACAGAAATTAGCACAGTTGCTTCACAGCAGCAGGGACCTGGATTCAATATCTGGCTTGGGTCACTGTCTGTGCGAAGTCTGCACGTTCTCCCCTTGTCTGTGTGGGTTTCCTCCGGGTGCTCCGGTTTCCTCCCACAAGTCCTGAAAGACGTACTTGTGAGGTGAATTAGACATTCTGAATTCTCCCTCAGTGTACTCGAACAGGCACCGTAGTTTGGCGAATAGGGGATTTTCACAGTAACTTCATTGCAGTGTTACTGTAAGCCTACTTGTGACATTAATAAAGAACTTGGTTTATGACACCATTGAGCTATACCAAGAGCCACATGATCACCATGTGTGCACTGAGCTAGGCTTCGCATCATTAAAAATAAGTTGCAGGTACCAGCAAGTTATGAAAATCCAACTCCTTCCCCCACCCCTTCCCCCATCTCATCGCACACTCACCACCACCACCCCCCGCCCCAATCCCCGTCTTCCTGTGTCCTCTGTGATTCTCGAATTGCTTAGCCTCTCGTGCTCTACCACTACACCTCGATATATCTCCAGAATGCAGAAGAGGCAGCCTGCTGCCTACCGCGTCCCATGGCCTTTGGATGCCCATGGCAGGTATCCTCTGCGGGCGCTGGGGCCGTTGGAACCCAGCCAATATTGGCAGCACATGCTCCATCGTGCCACCCTGTTCCAGGTGCTGACTCAAGAGAGGCGCCGTTATCAGGTGGTCAGGTCTCACGGAAGCTGGAGGACGCCGTCGCCAGTTCGTAGGGTGGCTCCACCTTGGCACTCCCTCCTCCTGGATGGTACCCATAGGGCTCTGGGGTGCTCCTCAGGACAGAGGAGCAGCTGGATTGAGGTGCCGGCTGACCCTGCGTCATCTGGCCCTGCCAGCCCCTATGTCTGCAGCACGGTGTTGGCGCCCTCTGCAATACTCCTCTGTGATTGAGAAAAGCTCTGGAGCGCCCTGGCAATGCCCATCTGCAACTGGGACATGTTTCGTAGCGCCTTAGCTATGCCCACCCGAGTCTGACATGTTCCGCAGGGCCTTGGCAATGCCTACCTGAGACTGGGACACCTCCCCCCGTGGCCGGGACATGCTCTGGAGGGCCTCGGCAATGCCCAGCTCTGCAGGAATTCATCAAAGTCCTCCTTGGACACATCCTGCAGTGACTATGAAATGCTGTTGATGCCCTCAGCCATGCAGTCACCGACTGAGCCACGCCTTAAGACACCTCCACACTTATGCTGACGTCGTGCACCAGACTCCCCACCACGGTCACCACCCAAGTGTAGGCCTTTGTGACACGCATTGCTGACGGCATCTCCTTTGCCCATAGCCTCTGGGACTCCTCCAGTCGCTATGGACCTGTTGGAGTGTCACTGTCGTCCCTCTCTGAATCTCACACCCTAGTGACTGCATCAAGTCGGGTAAACCTGGTCCAGAGACACAGCATCTGACTGGGACCCAGCTGACCTCCGACTGCTATCTCGCTTGGGCATTCCCACTTTCACCTGCATGAGCAACTGTGTGGTGCTCACCAGAATGTACTCCAGAAGCCTGTTCACTATATGGGCCCCACGGTAGCACAGTGGTTAGCACTGTTGCATCACAGCGCCAGGGTCCCAAGTTTGATTCCTGCTTGGGTCACTGTCTGCGGAGTCTGTACATTCTCCCCGTGTCTGCTTGGGTTTTCTTCGGGCGTTCCGGTTTCCTCCCACCAGTCCAAAGGTGTGCAGGTTAGGTGAATTGGACATTCTGAATTCTCTCTCTGTGTACTCGAACAGGCGCCGGAATGTGGCAACTAGGGGATTTTTCACAGTAACTTCACTGCAGTGTTAATGTAAGCCTACTTGTGACAATAATAAAGATAAAAGATTACTGTCGCACACCAAGGTGTGTCTCTGCGCTGGCGGAGGATGGTCCCTTCAGAGCTTTCCTCCGAGGTGCACTCATGGGAGACGGGAAAACCACCTGGATGGGCTGGCACCGTCGGATGAGTATTCTGTGGAAGAATGGACATGTGGTCAGTGGGAGGGATGGGTCATTCTGCATGGCATTAACAACTCACATGTGACAGGTCATCTGGGTAAGGACTGGTGGAACCTCACTGCTGTGCCATATGCCAACCTCCATGTCAGTGACAGAGCCACCCCCGCGATCTCCAGGGCCCGTTTCTCATAGGGGGTGAGGACTCTGGTGTCTGGCACCCCGCTGCCCATCTGGGCCCTTTCCCATCTATCGTGGGCCAGCATCTCCTGCGGGGACACAGAAGGGACATAGTGTGCCACACGCCTGACACTGGAGCTAGTCCTCATGGTGACGCTCCCTGAGCTGATGGCCACTGTCACTCTCTCCCAAACAGCACTGGTTGCCTTGTGGCTGACCTTCCGAGACCCTCGGGGGGAAACAGGGCATTCCATCGGATTTCAGCCGTGTCCAATAGTCTGGTCAGGCCGGCATTTCCGAATGTGCGGCTGAACTCCTGGGTGGCATGGCTATGAGCTGTGTGGGTTGACTGCATAACGGTTTAAGTACTGCTTTCATCAGTGAGGAGTTGGTGAGCAGGGTCCCAGTGAATCAGCGGGCGGGACAGTCATTTGTGGTGTCAAGCCCATGGGGCCTTGTTAAGTGAACCAATTACATGGTAACAGCCTTGCCAGGCGATGGTCGGGAAGCTCGTGGCAGTTTCCGCTCGCTACCACCTTTAGAACCTTTTCCATTAAATCGTGCCCCATGCCAATTAAGTCAATGTGAAAGACTGATAAAACAATCCCTTAACACACTTGAAAAATAAAATAACAAAATATAAAATTCAATGCACCATACAGTATAAAAGTATACTCATTGTACAGGTAGTTAGAATGACTGGGCTCCATCTAGAGGCAAAGGTTGATCAATGCAGATATTCTGCACTCCCAATAGATGGAGTCAAATATTTCAGTTGGAGTTCATCACTGGCGAAGCCAGCAGCAGAGGCAGCAGTGAAATGAGCAGCCAGGGGAAGAACATACTCCTCCAAGGCCTGTGGTAAAAGGGTGGGAGGCAAAGTTAGGTGACAGAAGGAGAAGCTAGCAGGGTGTGAGGCGAGGCTCGTAGGGTTACAGAAGGTAAGACCAGGAAGCGGGAGGCAAGGCCAGCAGGGCAGGTGGCGAGGGCAAGAGACCAGGAGCTGAAGACAGCGATGCGGGAGGCCAGGCTGGCAAGGAGGGTGGCCAGAAATGCAAAGCCGGAGGCCAGGATGGCAAGCCGAGATGCCCAGAATGTAAGGCTGGGAAAGTGGGAAGCGTGGCTGACAAGGTGGGAAAAAAGGCCAGGGAGTGGTGAATGGTTGGGAGGAAGGAACTGGGAGTAGAGCTAAGGCTGAAAGCTAAGGACAGGGAGCAATGATAGGAGCTAAGGACAGGGAGCAATGATAGGAGCCAAGGGCAGCAGCAGGGGGAGAGAGGCTGAAGGTGAAAGCAGAGAAGAGAATGCTGAAAGTGGACCCGATGGAAATCAAAATTATGAGGGACATAGGGTACACCCCTTAGTAGTGGTCAATAACCAGGGCGCATAGATTTAAGCAAAGGGAGTTGAGAAAAAAACTTTTTCACAGAGGGTGGTGGGAATCTGAAACTCACTGCCTTAAAGGGTGGTAGAGGTGGGAATCTTCAAAACATTTAAGAAGCTTTTAGATGAGTATTTGAAGCACCATACAAAGCTACAGACGTGCTGGAAAATGGGATTATAATGGGTGCTTGATGGCCGGTGCAAACAGGATGGGCCAAAAGGTCTCTTTCTGTGCTGTAAATCTCTATGGCATAAAAATAAAATATTTTAGACACTCCCACCACCAGATATACCCCCCTCTGTGTTTGTATTGAATAGTCCTTCAATTATGTGTACACCCACTCTACATCTGTCAAATAGCTGTCCCAAGTATTGGCATTCATCATGAAAAGAAACATGAACAATAGTATTGTGGTTATGTCACTGGATTGGTAATCCACCTGGACTAATGATCCAGAGACATGAATTTCAATTTCACCTCAGCAGCTGCGCAATTTAAATTCAATTAATGAAATAAATTTGGAATAAAAAATGTACCAGGTTGACATAAAAACTCCGGTCCTTTAGGGAAGGGAATTTGTTGTTCTTGTCTGATCTGAGACTCCAGACTCTCAACAAGGAGGTTCACCCTCAACAGCCCTTTGAAATGGCCTGGTTACCTATTTGTTTTCAGCCGAAAGACTACAATCTTTCTTGGCTGATGGCTTTATTGAACTGAACAGGAGATACGTGCCTGCTGTGAGTCCCTCAAGGCAGAGGTCACATGGCTATGGAATGCCAGCTAGGACATGTAGTTATGATTGCATTGCGTAATCAAATTTCACCTGTTCCTAATGCAAGGACAATATGCATGTACACACGTGTAACTGCATTACCCAAAACGTCCGATACACTCCAACATATTCATTACAAACTGTTATTCTCGTCAATCACTGCGCAAGCATTGCATACTGAGTCGTTAGCTCATGTTGGTCTTGTACTGGTACCCATGGTACTGGTACACAGGGGCTGGTTTAGCACAGGGCTAAAGAGCTGGCTTTTAAAGCAGACCAAGGCAGGCCAGCAGCACGGTTCAATTCCCGCACCAGCCTCCCTGAACAGGTGCTGGAATGTGGCGACTAGGGGCTTTTCACAGTAACTTCATTTGAAGCCTTCTTGTGACACTAAGAGCTTTTCATTTCATTTTCATTCATATGTATTGTTACTGGTTGTTTGCCTGGCTATCCTTCTCCGGGGAGTGTCGTTCCTGTGGCATATTTTATTGTGGTAAATGTTGTTATTGTGCCATTTCTGTTGTTGGGGACCGGTGGACCTCTGGGACTGATGGTTCTTCTGTACTTTGTGCAGCTGGTAGAATCCCACCTTCCTAATCAGCGAAGGAACAGCTTCTCTAGTTGTTTGTATATGTCTGTTGTCGCAGTGGTATATTTGGTTGTTCATTTCCATCACACACGATCAACGTGTCAACTGGTCCCAAGTTGCCATGCAGGCTGACTCCTGTTGAGAGCACTGAAGGTTTATATCCTGACTTATTCTTCAATGCTTAACCCTTGCAATGGTTTGACAATCCTATGAAAATGAAATTTGGCTTTCTGCCATTCATCTTAATTTTTTTCAGTCACACGCCTGTTACTACTTCTGGCTTCAGTAGTTTTTTTTCTATTGGAAGAGTAGTTTGTGTACAGTGTGTTTCTCCGCTCAAAGATCGCCTTCTATACATCTGTCCTAGATTTTTTTTTTTGAAATAATATTTATTGAAAAATTTTGAATTTATACAATAACGCACCATAGTAAAATACCAAAAATAACAATAATATTAACAATCATAAACATTCGCCCCACCTCCATGAACAACACAGCATTTTAACAACAACGCAAATTAACACAATATAAAGTTACAGAATAGACACTACAATAAGGAACCCCCCCCCCCCCCCCCCCCCCCGGGTTGCTGCTGCTATTGACCAAGTTATCTATCTTTGAGCCAGGAAGTCCAGAAAAGGCTGCCATTGTTTATAGAACCCTTGTATTGATCCTCTCAGGGCAAATTTGACCCGTTCCAATTTTATAAATCCCGCCATGTCACTGATCCAGGTCTCCACACTTGGGGGCCTTGCATCCTTCCACTGTAGCAGAATCCTTCATCGGGCTACTAGGGACGCAAAGGCCAGGACACCAGCCTCTTTTGCCTCCTGCACTCCCGGCTCTACTGCAACTCCAAAAATCGCGAGTCCCCACCCTGGATCCAACCACCCTCGACACCGTCCCCGCCACCCCCTTCCAGAATTCTTCCAGTGCTGGGCATGCCCAGAACATATGGGCGTGGTTCGCTGGACTCCCCGAACATCTGGTGCACCTGTCCTCACCCCCAAAGAACCTACTCATCCTAGTCCCGGACATGTGGGCCCGGTGCAGCACCTTAAATTGGATGAGACTAAGCCTTGCACATGAGGAGGAAGAGTTGACTCTCTCCAAGGCATCCGCCCAAGTCCCGTCCTCTATCTGCTCCCCGAGTTCCTCCTCCCATTTAGCCTTCAGCTCCTCCATTGACGACTCCTCCACCTCCTGCATTACCTTATAGATGTCAGACACCTTCCCCTCTCCGACCCACACCCCCGAAAGCACTCTGTCCATCTTCCCCCGCGACGGCAGCAGAGGGAATCCCTCTACCTGTCGCCTAGCAAACGCCTTTACCTGCAAGTATCTGAACATGTTCCCTTGGGGAAGGCCAAATTTATCTGCCAGTTCCCCCAGGCCCGCAAACCTCCCGCCAATAAACAGGTCCCTCAATTTGCTGATGCCCGCCCTTTGCCACCCCCTAAATCCTCCATCCTTGTTCCCCGGGATGAACCGATGGTTGCCACCCAGTGGAGCCTCCATCGAGCCCCCTGTTTCCCCCCGATGCCGTCTCCACTGTCCCCAGATTCTTAGGGTCGCCGCCACCACTGGGCTCGTGGTAAACCTCTTAGGGGAGAGCGGCAACGGTGCCGTTACCATGGCACCCAGGCTCGTACCTCTACATGACGCCATCTCCATTCTTTTCCACGCCGCCCCTCCCCCCTCCATCACCCATTTATGCACCATTGACACATTGGCTGCCCAATAGTACCCCAGAAGGTTGGGCAGCGCCAGCCCGCCTCTATCCCTCCCTCGCTCCAGGAACACCCTCTTCACTCTCGGAGTCCCATGTGCCCACACAAAGCTCAAAATACTGCTAGTCACTCTCCTAAAGAAGGCCCTGGGGATAAAGATGGGCAGGCACTGAAAGAGGAACAAGAACCTCGGAAGCACCGTCATTTTGACGGACTGTACCCTCCCCGCCAACGATAATGGCAGCATGTCCCACCTCTTGAACTCCTCCTCCATCTGATCTACAAGTCTGGTGAAGTTATGCTTGTGAAGAATCCCCCAGTCCCTGGCCACCTGCACCCCCAGGTACCTAAAGCTCTCCCCTGCCCGCCTAAGCGGGAGCCTACCAATTCCTTCCTCCTGGTCTCCAGGGTGCACCACAAACACCTCACTCTTGCCTAAATTTAATTTATAACCTGAAAAGGTCCCAAACTCAGCTAGCAACTCCATCACTCCCGGCATCCCTCCCACCGGGTCCGCCACATAGAGTAACAGGTCGTCGGCATACAACGACACCCTATGTTCCTCTCCACCTCGCACCAAGCCTCTCCACCTCTCTGAATCCCTCAACGCCATCGCCAGCGGCTCGATTGCCAGTGCAAACAAGGGGGACAGGGGGCAACCCTGCCTGGTCCCTCGGTAAAGCCGGAAGTACTCCGACCTCCTCGTATTCGTGGCCACGCACGCCATCGGGGCCTCATATAGCAGCCTTACCCATCTAATGAACCCTTCACCAAATCCAAACCTCCCCAACACCTCCCATAGGTACCCCCACTCCACTCTATCGAAGGCCTTCTCCGCATCCAGCGCCACCACTATCTCTGCCTCCCCCTCAATCGCCGGCATCATGATGACATTCAGCAATCTCCGCACATTCGTGTTCAGCTGCCTTCCCTTCACAAAACCTGTCTGGTCCTCGTGCACAACCCCTGGCACACAGTCCTCTATCCTGGTGGCCAGGATTTTTGCCAGCACCTTAGCATCCACGTTGAGGAGAGATATGGGCCTGTATGAACCACACTGCTGGGGGTCCTTGTCCTTCTTTAAAATTAACGAGATCAGCGCCCGCGACATCGTCGTTGGCAAAGTCCCCCCTTCCCACGCTTCATTGAGTGTCCGCACCAGCAAGGGGCCCACTAGGTCCACAAACTTTTTATAAAATTCCACCGGGAACCCATCCGGCCCCGGTGCCTTCCCTGACTGCATCTGCCCGATCCCCTTAACTAGCTCCTCCAGCTCAATCGGCGCACCCAGCCCCTCCACCTTCTCCTCCTACACCTTCGGGAAACAAAGCCTGTCAAGGAACCTCTCCATTCCCCCCCTCTCCCCCGTTGGCTCCGACCGGTACAGTTCCCCGTAAAAGTCCTTGAAGACCTCATTCACCTCTACCCCCTTCCGCACCACATTCTCACTCTTGTCTCTCACTCCAGCAATCTCCTTAGCCGCATCCCGCTTGCGGAGCTGATGAGCCAGCATCCTACTCGCCGTTTCACCATGTTCGTACACTGCCCTTGTGCCTTCCTCCATTGGGCCTCCGCCTTTCTAGTGGTCAGCAAATCAAATTTAGCCTGCAAGCTGCGCCTCTCCCCCAACAGTCCCTCCTCTGGTGCCTCTGCATACCTCCTGTCCACCTCCAGCATCTTTCCCACCAGTCTATCCCTCTCGCTCCTCTCCCTGTGTGCTCGGATGGATATCAGCTCCCCACGAATTACTGCCTTCAGGGCTTCCCAGACCATCCCCACCTGAACCTCCCCCGTATCATTCACCTCAAGGTACCCCTCAATACTTGCCCGGACCCTCCTAAACACCTCCTCCTCTGCCAACAACCCCACATCCAACCGACACAACGGACGTTGGTCCCGCACCTCTCCCATCTCCAACTCCATCCAATGCGGAGCGTGGTCGGAGATTGCGATGGCCGAATACTCGGCCTCCTCTACTCTCGGAATCAGTCCCCTACTCACCACGAAGAAATCTATCCGAGAGTAGACCCTATGTAAGTGGGAGAAGAAAGAGTACTCGCGTGCCCTCGGCCTCACAAACCTCCATGGATCCACTCCACCCATCTGATCCATAAACCCTCTCAGTACCTTGGCCGCCGCCGGCCTCCTACCCGTCCTAGAGCTGGATCGATCCAGTGAAGGATCCAACACCGTATTAAAGTCCCCCCCTATGATCAGACCTCCTGCCTCCAGATCCGGGATCCGTCCCAACATACGCCTCATAAAGCCCGCATCGTCCCAATTTGGGGCATACACACTAGCCAGTACCACCTTCTCTCCTTGTAGCCTGCCCCTAACCATAACATACCTACCCCCCTTATCCGCCACCACCTCCGATGCCTCAAACAACACATTTTTCCCCACCAGAATCGCCACTCCCCGGTTCTTCACATCCAACCCAGAGTGGAGTGTCCTAGATTTTTTGATGTTTCTTTGGTGATTTTTTACTGTCGTCTAAGCCTTTTCATTCAACTTGGGCTGTTCAGAGATGGTGCATATTGTTGAATTTCCCAATCGTTTGTGAAGGGGCTGAATTCTTTATTCGTGAACTGAGGGCCATTATCACTTTTAACAATGTCTGGAATGCCATAATGGCTGAAGTGTGCCTTCAAGCATTCTACCACATCCCCTGTCATTGTTGAAATCAGCTGGTCTCTGTCCCAGTAGTAAGAATAGTCGAATGCAGTAGTAACATAATCAGTTCCTACTGTGGTGAAGAGGTCTACTCCCAGCTTCATCCATGGACTGTCTAGGATGTGATGCATAATCAGTGGCTCGCTCGCTGGTTTTGCTTGGTACACATTACAAACAATCGCACTGGTCAATGTGGTCTTCAACGTCATTGCTCATGTTTGGCAGTTCAGAGTTTCTCTTGGCGTACTCAGACTCAATTCAATTCATTGATGGCTTGCATGGATGCACTTCAGCATCTCTATTTACATGTTTCTTTTGTACAAGTTGTCATCTTATTCTGTCAATTCATCTTGGTATACTCAATATGCTTGTACCAACAGTTGTGTTCTTGATGCTCTCAGGTTATCCTTTCATGACTACTTCTTCCAGCACCTGGGGAGTTGCATTTAATTGGTTAGTTCATTTGATTTGATCTAGGCACTTGTCCATCAGATTCAATGGCTTTGCTGGATTTGTAACTTGTAGAGCAAGTTGAGGCGCTGCTTCCTGTTGAACCCAAATTGCACATTTTGTTGCAGCATCCTCAACTTTTTTCATGGAGTGTGCTACTCTTGACAGCATGTCAACGATGTATATCTGTTTCCCTTGCTTGTAAGTCACATCCAGATGATATCTCTGTAGATGAAGTAACATTCTTCGCAGACACTTTGGGGTAGATAATAGCGGTTTGAGAAAAATGCTTTGAAGTGGCTTGTGGTCGGATTCCACTGTTACTTTGTCTCCGCCGAGCAGTTACCCAAGAAAGTGCTCATAACCAAATACAACTAGGCACTCTTTCTTGACCTGAGCGTAGCGGCGTTCAGTTTGCATAATGCCCTGGTTATCCTTACTGCATTAGGGTTGCTCCTGTCTCGCTAGTGTCAGAGAGAAAAGTGACTTCACCATCGATGTCATAGTACTTCAGAGCTGGCGTTGTCGTCACGAGTTGTTTGATTTTGGTGAATGCTGCTTCTTCTGTGCCCCAGTATCACTGCACATTGCAGCCACCTGGGGTGGCCATGTCCTGATTTCAAAATGGACGCTCGCAAAGAGTGCAGGGAAAAATGGACAGCAGTAGAGAAAACAAGAAGGTGCAAGGTTTCCTGTGTATTAGGACCTGCAGAACCCAGACAGAACTGAAACCAATAGCCATTAGCATAGTAATGAGCTATCTCCGGGGACAAAAAGAAACATTGAAACAATCGAGACCAGGACAGACTCCCCGGTGCCAGTGGAAGCTAAAACAAAGGCAGGCCAACGGTTACATAGAGCCCGCCCAACGATCAGGGAACAACCCGGGTATTGGAGAAAATCAATACGAACGATTGGGACATGGTCCAATTAATTGGGGCCAAGTCCGGGGTCCGCCCAGAAGGGTGCAAAACCCCTGGGGGCTATAAAACAGAGTCCCCAAGGTCAGTTCGCTCTCTTGGAAGCTCTTGGAAGAACTCTCACCTTGGCATTTGGCTCTCAGCGACGAGAGGCACGCCAAGCACCAGCCAAGTAAGTCTAAGGTCAACGCACGCTACGAGATAGGCGCTCCTAGCTACTATTCCATACCAGTTCGAAGCCAGCAGTATCAGAACCGGACAACGGCCATTGTTCCTCTGACTGAGTGGGCCACTCAAAGCTAAGTATAGGCTTTTAGTAGTAGTTGTAGTTTAGTGAGTAGAGTTTATGCATGAGTAATAATTGACTGTGTGTGTAAATAAATGTGTATTGATTTCAAACTTACTAACTGGTGTATCGAGTCATTGATCAGTATTCGGCTTTGAACCCTGTGGTGGTATCAGAAAGATACCTGGCGACTCTTGAGCAAAGGTAATTAAAACAGAGCAAATTAAGGGCAAGCATAACGAGCAACAATATCCTTGGCAGTGAGGTTGCATAATGGTTCACACCCTGACAACAATTTCGGCAAACATTTTGCCAAATAATTCATAAATCCAGTTTTTTCATCTGTTGATCGCTGCATGGCTGCTCTCACCTCACCAGGATCTGGTAAAGACCAGTGGCTGTCTGTACATGACCTATGCTTCAAGCATCTTAAGTTGGAATATTTTCTTGTTCAGCTTCAGGTTCACCTGGTGAGCTCATCAATTGCAACAGATTCTGATTATAGTCAACTATGGCTTCTTCTATTGCCTCTCTACATCCATAGAAGAATAAATCACCCACTATGATTTCCATTTGGGAAGTTCACCGAATATCTTGTGCTGTCTGCATTGATACTCTTCAGGAGCCATGAAATGGCAAATGCAACCACCTGCATCTTCTGAAGGACATCCAGAAGGTAGATGGAAAGCTACTGTTTTCATCCAATTTCATTTGCCAGTGACCATCTTTCAAATCTAGGATAAAAATCTTTGCCTTGCTAAATTGTGCCAAAATTCCGTTGATAGGTGGCATGAGGAAGCGAGATGTCGTCAGTGTATTAGTTAGATCCTTTTGGGTCTAAACATACTCTGCTTTCCAGGTTATTTCACAGTTACCATACTACAAATCCTGTCTGTAGGAATTGTCACTTGCTGAATTACTCCCTACTTTTCTCACTCTTCTATCTTGTTTTTTAGGTTTGATTTAAGGGTAGCTGAAACTTTCATCAGCAGATGCTGAATTGGTCTGACACTCATCTACTTTGAGATGATATTCTCCAGATAGACTTTGAAACTCTGTAACCACATCTTTGTGCTCCTTTCTGTTCTGCAGTCAATGATTTTGTGTGCAGCGACGCAATGTAAATCTTTGTTGGCATGTTCAGGGTTACCAGTCCACGCATCAGACTTGTTCCAGCTGAGTCAAGTGGCTATTGCATACATATGAGTATCATGTCATCATAAAGCCTCAATCTTACCTCTGAGGATTTAATTTTTGGATAACTATGTTGGGCCACTTTGCACAGATCTGTGAAGGTTATGATGTTGAATGATGCACCAGTGTTTATTTCACACTTTGGCTACAATTCTCCCGATCAGAAACTAAGTTCTCCCAATGGGGGAAAACAGAGTTATTGCTGCTAGTGCTAGGAGCAAAACCGACGTGTCATTTAATGGCACTTATCCTCAATCGGGTTTTTAGTAGTGTCATTCAATGACAAACCGGGGTTCTCGCTGGACTTAAATCTCTCTGACAGGTCCTGTTCCTCGGAGACCTAGGCACCCTTTTTAAAGGGCGCCCGGATCGCAGGCAAGCCCCCCACCCCTACATCGCTGGCACAGGCATCCACCACCTGTGGACAATGGTGCATGCACTCAGCGGTGCAATCTCCGACCAACAGTTGGCATCAGACATCAGTCATGTGACATCTGGCTATCGGCAGAGGTTGTAAGGCGTACATCAGGACAGTTGCATATCAGGGTAGTTCCAGGAGAGTCTAATGTAACTCTATGATAACTTGGTCTGTACAGCAATTCTGATTGTCATTTTACCATGTGTACATCAATAAAACATCATTCTAGTTAAGTCACCAGCAGTTCTCTAGGTTCATTGCACAAGATCACAGAACACAACACCCACCCTGTTTTGTTAAAAAAAAGAGTCCGCCTGTCTCTTCGCTTTCAAGAGTTTCCAGGTGATGTAAACAAAGAGACAGCCTCTTTAAAAAATCCAGGGTTAGAACAACAGCTGCTCCTGTGTTAATGGGTCTCTGCACGGCTATATAAATAAACAATCTTAATTCTCCTTTGAAACTGCCTGGACCTGTCAAGCAGAAAGCTTCCAAAAAGGCAATAGTGCGTGAAATTGAAAGTAAACAATGCAGTTCAAAGCTTTTAGTCTTCCAGGCATACAGACAGGCTAGAAAAAGTTACAGGGCAATGAAGTTAACTGTTAAAAACATTCAAAGGCTTCCACCGTATTAAAGAGAATACCTCTACCTTAATCTCATAGAACTTTGAACTTGGCCTACTGACAGACTGTTCAATGGGTTTAGGGGTACAGATGGATTCACTAACTGGATTGTCACAGAACTGTGCTTTTGAGATACTGACACATTGTGTTTAAAGGGCATAAAAGCTGCAGATGGGAAGAGCAGTCAATGACCCCCATCCCATGGAAGACCCATGGCCCGAGACCAGTCATCCCAGCACAAGAACCCTGACCCCCACCTCCTATAAAGGACTCCCCTCAACACACTGAAGGCATTTGTAGGGAGGACACCCCTCAGGTTGCAAGTCACCAGGTCCTAGTTTCTGCACCAATTCACCTCAACAGGACTCCAAGCTGTTGGGGTGGGAGAGCATCCCTGGAGGCAGATGAATCAGGTGTCCTGCATATAAATTAGATTCAAGTTAATTGCATGTTCCCGCTGGGTCTGGGCAGTGAGAATTGCAACAGGTTTCAGGACCGTCATGAAACCTGTTTTTGGTCCAAAGCCCGATTCACCAGGCCATCAGCTTTCTCTCTACTGGCGGCCAACCCTGGAGAATCAAAGCCTTCATGTTCACTTGATGCTGTCATCCTATGGTCATCTGACAACCATAAATCATTTACTATCCATAGAATTGACGTAATCAACTGGCTATATCGTTTATAGTGCACCATTGGACACTTCTGCTGTTTTCTCTCCACTGGCCATATAACAATAATCTTCATTGTCACAAGTAGGCTTACATTAAGGAAGTTATTGTGAAAAGCCCCTAGTCGCCACATTCCGGCGCCTGTTCTCAAAGGGAGAATTTAGAATGTCCAAATTACCCAACAAGCACGTCTTTCGAAACTTTTGGGTGAAGCAAGCCGGGAATTGAACCTGGGACCTTGTTGCTGTGAAGCAACAATGATAACCACTGTGCCAACGTGCCGCCATATGTATATAATTGTTTTGCTTCTTCCTAGCCAAGCACTTGTGTGCAATATGATACAGCATCTTGCAGTTATAACACTTCTTTCACCACAATGGACAACTCTTCTTCTCCTTTGTATGATGTTCTTTGTTGTATATTCTTTTTGCACCTTGTCCGTGATTGTTTCATTGTATTAGCTTGGACTGTCTCACAAGGCAATTTGTCCCCATTTTTCTGCATGTTTATTGTTTTATTGAGTGCAAGTTTCTTTTCTTTCAGTGGACTAGCTTTCACTGTCGGATATATTATACCTAAGACAATTCTATCTTTACTGATTTCATTTATTAGTTGCCAGAAAGGGGCTTTTCACAGTAACTTCATTTGAAGCCTACTTGTGACAATAAGCGATTTTCATTTCATTTTCAGAATTTACTTAAATTAACAAGTGACAATACAGCAGTCACATACTGATCAATGGACTCCTTTTCCACCTTAAGCCCTGAAACGTTTTATTTCAGTGTTTTTATTGGTATTTTCCAGTTTTTACAGATTAACGGCTCAAGTGTGTCTGATGTTTACAAATAAAGTTGTTTTATTATTTACACAGCTTTTACACGTGGTTTCCCCCGTCTGCTTCCCTCTCTCCGTCCCTTTGTTGGTGGCTTGGTATGTCTTAGTGATGGCTTCTGCCTTTGGCGCCACACACTGCATTGTTTTTTTCTGTTAGGGTCTTTAGTTTTTGTCATTGGTGAGGGCTGCATGACCCCTCCCCATCTCTGCTTTGACCCTGTATTCAACTCTGTACCCCCCATTTGGTTCCCTTCCCCTACTCCGCCTCTTTCTCTTGTATGCATCTTCCCTGGTCTTCCTCCCTCTCTTCCACACCCCCCTCCTTACCTAGTCGCTGTTGGCCTCCAACATGTTTTGGGACAGGCTGATGAATGGCCCCCACGCTTTGTGGGGATGGTGTACTTGATCTTCTCCAGGTGGAGGAATTCCAAGAGGGATGCCAACCAGACTGCAACTGTGGGTGGTGTCGATTGCCAGTTCAGCAGGATTCTCTGGTGTGCAATTAGGGAAGCAAAAGCAAGAGCATTGGCCCTCCTCCTCATACGTAGTTCTGGCTGGTCCGATACCCCAAAGATTGCCACTCTTGGACACGCTCCACCCTCACCCCCACAACCGTGGACATTTTGTCCAGAACCGAACAAGTCTGGGACAGGCCCAGAACATGTGGGCATGGTTGGCTGGGCCTCTGTGCACCACTTTAAACTGCATGAGGTTGAGCCTTGAGCAGGAGGAGGTGGAGTTGGCCATACACAGTGCTTCGCTCGAGTCCCCTGTGTTGTTCCTCGTGTCTTAATAAAGCTCGTAGTCTCAAATGTGGAGAAGATGCTTTATTGTGAATTCGTTCTCTCTTCAGAGCTTAGCTTACGGTTACCTTAAATGCTGCCTGCTTCTGTATGTGTCCTGCTATCAGTTCTGCCTTCCGTGAAGTGTGTCGTCACTTCCTGTCCCTGTGTATATATAGCTCTCCCGTGCTCCCTCTAGTGCTTGCTCAGTTGTATTGCATCTACTCAGATCTACGATCACCACATCCCCCCTTTTTTCTTTACATATTTTCTGTACATCGTTAAAGAAAATTGTACAAAACAGTTACTTGTGATATGTGTATCTATACAAGTGATGGTGCTATTGCATATTTTACAAAGCCAATTTATATTTATGAGTCAACTCAATAAAAACATTTATGAGTCCATACTTGATGAATTTGTTCACTGAGTTTTTTCTTTTGTTGTTGTTGACGTGGTGAATGTTGTCGGTGTTCTTGTTATTTTAAGTACCCAATGCATCATCCCGAGGTGTTTGCATGGTTGAACCACTGATGTTGACTGACATGGACTTTTTTCTGTGCTTGTGGTATCGATTTATTATGCCATCCGCCTTGAAAGCTGGTGTGCTTGCTTGTTCTGGAGCAGATCTGAGTTTGTGCGATTCGTTGTCATCCCATGACATGTTTGTAGTCTTGTAATTGTTTTGCAGTGTGCTGTGGCATTGTCCTTCATGTGCATAGTTGTACCATTTTGTACAAGTCGTTGTTTCATTGCTGTTGTTTCTGTCGTTCCTGTCTTTGTTGTTTTCGTTGCCGTTCTTGTTGCTGTTTTTGTCATTTCTGTCTTTGTTGTTGTCGCTATTTTTGTTATGCTTCTTGTTGGTTTTGTTGTTCTTCTTGTAGTTTTTGTCGTTGTGCTTGTAGTTTTTGTTGGTGCTATTGTTCTTCTTGTTTCTACAGTGCTTCTTGCGATTTTTGTTGTTCTTCTCGCGCTTCATGTTGCTTTTGTTCTTGCTGTTGTTGTTCTCGTTTCTGCTGTGCTTCTTTTGGCTTTTGTTTTTCTTGTTATGCTCAATGAGTGTCCCGTGTGGATAATTTGAGTCGTTGAACGTTTCGTCTCAAGAATGATCTGATGTTGCATTGATGCTGGTGACATCAGTCATTTGTTGTGGATTTGATTTGTCGTCTTTGCTTTCTTGGTGCTCCTCTTCTGGAGTCAAAATCTTCATGATTTCACTTGACGTGGTCTCTCTGGACTCCTGGCCCTCCTCTTCTGGAGTCAAAATCTTCATGGTTTCTGTTGATGTTGTCTCACTGGACTCTTGGTGCTCCTCTTCTGGAGTCAAAATCTGCATGGTTTCTTTTGGCGTGGTCTCTCTGGACTCTTGGGTGGCCCGACTCTGTGCTTCTGTACAGACAAGCTGAGAACTGTCAGTCTCGCTGTGATCCCGTACGTCGAGTGTGATCACCTTGTCACTGTTTTCGCATGCAGTGGGTAGTTGTGCATTGTCTTCTTCTTGTTTATGTGAGCTTGGTAGACTTTCATAGTCTGCTTGCGGTTGCTCAGATATGGCGGGTTGACCTTCATGGTCTTGTTCATGCATGGTGTTCGCCAGGGAGTGTTTGCTTGCTTCCCTTTTGGAGTCTTTCATCACTTGCACTGTGGAGCCTGTCATCGCTCGCTCTGTGGAGTCTTTCTGTGCTCTCTGTGTGGCGTCGTCTTTGTCTTGGGTATTGCTGTCATCCAATGTATCGACGATCTGCCATGGCACCATGGTGTTGGATTCATCTACGAGTAGATTCGTGTTGAGCTTTGCGACCGTGTCGCTGATGCTGTGATCAGCATATCCGAATAACTCAGCCATGTCTGAGTAGTATTTTTCAAAAACCAAATTATCTTGGTTGGATTCATCTACCACGAGTAGATTCGTGTTGAACTGTGCAACCGTGTCGCTGATGCTGTGATCAGCATATCCGAATAACTCAGCCATGTCTGAGTAGTATGCTTCGAAAAACAAGTCATCTTTGTTGTTTCGGAATTGTTTTTGTTCTCTTCACTTTGGGTGGTGCAGACTGCTTTTTCCAGGGTGTTGTGCGAGTTGTTTTTAACTGCTGGTTTAAGTTCAGGCGTTTTTTTGTCTTCTGAGGCAAGGAATTTTGGTTTTACCGCTTTAAGTATCTTGTTTTCAATTTTCGGGCATTTCCCTTTTAAGTAGGCGTGGTCCGGATGCTTAGACGTCATGACGCTCGTGATGTCATGCGTAGGAAGCAATTGCGCATGCGCAAATCGGCCTTCCTTAACCGTGCAGTTTTGTGTCCTTTGCGCATGCGCATAACTATCCGCGACCGAAACATTTTGAGACTGCGCATGCGCGGCTTCCATTTCCTGCGCATGCCCAGACGCAGTTTGTAGTTCTTTGTGCCCCAGAGACTGTAAACTGTGGTCGGACGCCATTTTATCGCGGATTTCAGCGTTTTTTTCTTTCTGAAAGTTGTAAGTTACCTTTTCTTTTCGATCTGGACTGGATTTCAGCGTTTTGGCTTTGTGAAAAATTCATGTTATTTCTTCTTTTTGATCTGTACTTTTCTTGACTGAAACCTTTCTGTTCTGATTTTGATTGTCTGAGTTTTGCATCACTCAGTCTCTGTGCAGTTTGGCCTCTGAGCATACCGTGCTGTTTAAATTCCTTACAGTACTCTTCAAATTTGTTTAGTATTGTTTGTAAGCTGTTGCTGTCTTCATCTTTTGAGTATTTAAATCCATTATATACTTTCCTAGCTTCATGTCCTGCGATGAGAATTGCTATTTTAATTTCGTCTGAGGCTGCTGCTGCATCATTAGCTATGATATAAAAATCAAACAATTGTTTAAACATTTTCCAGACATTTCTTACATTGCCAGTCGTGTCCAGCTGAGATGGGTATCCAAACCACATCCTCGAATCAGCGATGTTTTCCCAATCGAATGTCCAGTAGGAGATTTCCATGCCATTTTGTTCTTTGTGTCTGCAGCTGAGTTGTCCTGTAGTAAGCGTCTGAAGCCATTCGTGGTACCAGGTGTTGTTCCTCGTGTCTTAATAAAGCTCGTAGTCTCAAATGTGGAGAAGATGCTTTATTGTGAATTTGTTCTCTCTTCAGAGCTTAAGTTTACGGCTACCTCAAATGCTGCCTGCTTGTGTCTGTGTCCTGCTATCAGTTCTGCCTTCCGTAAAGTGTGTCGTCACTTCCTGTCCCTGTGTATATATAGCTCTCCCGTGCTCCCTCTAGTGCTTGCTCAGTTGTATTGCATCTACTCAGATCTACGATCACCACATCCCCAACCCATTTCCAACTCCAGTTCGTCCCTCCATTTTTGTCTGGCTTCGTCGAGAGGTAGTGTTGCCCTATCCAGTAACCATCCATATATGTTCCCGCAGTTTGCCTCCTCCTTGCTGCCCGTGTTTATTCGTTCCTCCAGTATTGTGTCTCTTGTAGCCCTGGGGTATCTTACTGTCTCCTTGTGGAGGAAGTGTTTAATCTGGAGGTATCGGAATTCCTGTCCTATTGGCAGGTCCAGTTCCTCCATCAGTTCATCCAAGGTTGCGAGTCTGTCTCCTATGTAAAAATAGCTGACCGCTAGCGTCTCTCCGTCCTGTCTCCATTTTTAAAATGTGGCGACAAGCATGGCTGGAGGGAATCTGTGGTTGCTGCAGATGGAGGCCATCCCGATTAATCTGAAATGCAGCGTCATTTGGTTCCATATTTTCAAAGTGGCTGCCACCACTGGGCAGGATGTGTACTTTGTTGGGGGGATGGAGTGCTATCGTGGAGAGGGCTCGGAGGGTTGTTCCCTTGCAGGAAGACTCCTCCAGCCTTAAACATTCCATGTTTGGCTCTTGTATCCATCCCCTCAGCTGTGGTTGCCCAGTGGTAATACTGGAGAGACTGCAGGGCCAGACTGCCCATGCTTTTTTTCCTTTCCAGTGTTGTCTTGCGGATTCTTAGGTTCCTGCCCCGCCACACAAATGCCATGATCATTTTGTCCACTTTGTGGAAAAAGGCCTTGGGGGTGAAGATCGGTATGGATCTAAACAGGAAGCGGAACCTCGGCAGCATATTCATTTTGATCGTCTGCACCCTACCCGTCAGGGAAAGCGGGAGTTCAATATGCAGGTGGACTGGAAAAATCCGGTTGGTAGTGGATCCCAGGAATAAGAATTTGTGGAATGTTTAAGAGATTTTTTTTGGAGCAGCTTGTGGTAGAGCCCACTAGGGAACAGGCAATTCTGGATTTGGTGATATGTAATGAGGCAGACTTGAATTGGGATCTTGAAGGTGAAGGGAGCCTTAGGGAGCAGTGACCACAATATTGTTTTGAGAGGGAGAAGCTGCAAACAGATCGGACATGTAGTGATGATTGCATTTTAAAACCTGAACACTATTCACTTGTACCAAACTAGCAGGAAAAAGTCTGATAGAAACAAAACCAGAAGGACCACCCAGCATCAACCGAAGTATGGGACACAACAGACATAGTGCAGTCGACCCTTGAAGGCTCTCCACACTCGTGTCCATGAACTTGTGATAAAGTTGGAATATTGTCTTACAAACGAATCCATAAATGGGCTGAAATAGTCAAGCTCAGAAATATATCTTACAGCCAATATTCCAGATTCCTTCAGTACCATCCATGGCTATGTCCACCAGTAGAACAAACCAATCAAAGGTGGCTGCAGTGCAATATATTACAGTTGTGAATGAGAATTCCAGGAGTCCTCAACACTGGTTCTGGATTCATATGGTTTCATGGCATCAGGTCAAACATGGGCAAGGGCCTCTCCTGCTGATTACCAACCACACTCAGCTGCTGAATTAGTGCTCCGTCATGTTGAACTTAGAAGTGCTCCTCTTTGCTTTTCACTCCTTCAGACATTGAACTAGCAGAAAACATAAACACTGATACCAAGAGCTTCTATAAGTATATAAAGAGGAAGAGAATAGCTAAAGTAAATGTATGCCCTTTAAGAGGACGATATTGGCGAGGTAGTAATGGGGAACACAGATGGCAGAGGCACTGATCCAATATTTTGCTCTCTATCTTCACGGTAGAGGATAACAAAAATTTTCCAAGAACTGCAGTTGAGGCAGCGGAATTAGTGCAATAACCACTACTAGGGAGAAGGTATTGAATAAACGAATGGGACTAAAGGCAGATAAGTCTCTGGGCCTCATCGCCTGCACCCTAGAGTTTTAAAAAAAACTTTAGAATACACAATTCTAGGGCAGCACGGTGGCGCAGTGGTAGCACTGCAGTCTCACATCGCCGAGGTCCCAGGTTCGATCACGGCTCTGGGTCACTGTCCATGTGCAGTTTGCATATTCTCCCCGTGTTTGAATGGGTTTTGCCCCCACAACGCAAAGATGTGCAAGGTAGGCTGGAGTGAACATGCTAAATTGCCCCTAATTGGAAAAAAGAATTGGGTACTCTAAATTAATAAAAAAAAAAAAAACCCAATTTTTTTTTCCAATTAAGTGGCAATTTAGTGTGGCCAATTCACCTACCCTGCACATCTTTGGGTTGTGGGGATGAGACCCACACAGATGCCCTAGGGTATTAAAGGAGGTGGCAGCAGAGGTAGTGGATGCATTGGTTATGATACTTCAAAATTCCGAGTCTTGAAAGATCCCGATAGATTGAAAACGCGCTAATACAACTAACTCCCTTATTCAAAAACTGAGAGCGGCAAAAAGTAGGAAACTATAGACAGGTTAGCTTGACCTCTGTGGTGGGAAAGTTATTAGAATCAATCATTAAGGAGATGACTGAACATTTGGAAAGACAAGGCTCAATCAACCATTGCCAGCACGGTTTTAAGAAAGATAAGTCATGCTTGACAAACTTGCTGCAGTTCTTTGAGGACGTAACCAGCAAGGTAGATAATGGGGAACCCGTTGATCTGGTATATCTAGACTTCCAGAAGGCGTTTGACAAGGAGTTGCCGCATAAAGGTTGATCCAGAAGGTGAGATTGCAGGGGGTTGGGAGTAGAATACTAGATTGGAATGAGGATTGGCTGACTGACTGAAAGCAGAGGGTTGGATTAAATAAGTCCTTCTCTGGCTGGCGGACTCTAACTAGTGGGGTGCCGCAGGGTTCAGTCCTCAAATTTACAATCTATATAAATGATCTGCGAGCAGGGAGAGTGTAGCATAGCAAAATTGGGGATGATACTAAAATAGGCGGGTGAAGAGGAGACACAGATTTTACAGATGGATATAGATTGGCTAGAAGATTGGGCCAAAATTTGGCAGATGGAGTTTAATGTGAATAGTGAGAGGTTATCCATTTTGTCCGAAAAAAGTCAGGGAAATTATCTAAATGGAAAGCAGATTCAAAATGCGTCTGGGCAGAGGGATCTGAGTGTCTTTGTTCATGAATCGCAGAAAGTCTGTATGCAGGTGTAAAATGTAATATAAAAAGGCAAATGTTATGTTAGCATTTCTTGCAAAAGGACTGGAATATAAAAGTAGAGATGTATTGTTGCAATTGTATAGGGTGTTGGTGAGACCACATCTGGAGTACTGTGTCCAGTTTTGGTCTCCTTATTTGAAGAAGGATGTGGTGGCACTGGAGGCAGTTCAGAGGAGGTTCACCAGATTGATGACGGGGATGAAGGGGTTGACATATTGAGGAGAAATTAAACAGTTTGGGATTATGCTCGCTGGAGTTATAAGGATGAGAGGGGATCTAATAAAGGTATGTAAAATACTAAAAGGGATTGATAAAACTGTAGACCAAATGTTCCCCCTTGTGGGGCAATCCAGAACAAGAGGTCTGAGATATATTTTGAGCAGTGGTAGATTTAAAACTGAGATGAGGAGGCACTATTTCTCGCAGAGGGTGGTGAATTTGTGGAACCCGCTGCCCCATAGGGCAGCACGGTAGCATGGTGGTTAGCATAAATGCTTCACAGTTCCAGGGTCCCAGGTTCGGTTCCCAGCTGGGTCACTGTCTGTGCGGAGTCTGCACGTCCTCCCCGTGTGTGCGTGGGTTTCCTCCGGGTGATCCGGTTTCCTCCCACAGTCCAAAGATGTGCGGGTTAGGTGGATTGGCTAAATTGCCCGTAGTGTCCTAAAAAGTAAGGTTATGGGGGGGGGGGTTGTTGGGTTACGGGTATAGGGTGGATACGTGGGTTTGAGTGGGGTGATCTTTGTTCGGCACAACATCGAGGGCCGAAGGGCCTGTTCTGTGCTGTACTGTTCTATGTAGTTCTGTTTGAGGAATTTCGGAGTTTTTTGAGAATGTAATAAGTGGGGTAGAAAAATGGGAACCAGTAGATCTGGATTTCCAGAACTCATTTGATAAGATCCCACACAAAAGTTTAATAGAGAAGTGCTCATGAAGTTGGGGGTAACATATCAGCATGGATAGGAAGAGTGGGCATAAATGGAGAATTTTCAAGTTGACAGGTAGTCAATAATGTCTGCCACAAGGATCGTTGCTGGAGCCTCAGCTATTTAGAATCTGTATTAATGACTTGGATGAAGAGCCAGAGAATAATGCATTTAAATTTGCTGACGAAACAAAGTTAGATGGAAAGGTAAGCTGTGGGTAGGACACAGGGACTGAAAAGATATATAGACAGGTTGAGTGGGCAGCAAGATAGCCAAGGAGTATATTGTAGCAATGTGTGATGTCATTCCTTTGGTTGTAAGAATAGAAAAGCAAAATATTTTTTTAAAAGGTGTGAAACTTGATGTTCAACAGGGATTGGTTGTGCTCATACAAGGTATGCAGAAAGTAGCTTGCAGCAAACAGGAAGGCAAATGGCCCGTTGGCCTTCATTAGAGTACAGCAATAACCAAGTGTCGCTGCAATGGTACAGGATTTTGGTAAAACCACATTTGGAATACTGTCCCATCTCCACATTTCGTGAAACATATATTTACATTGAAGGTGGTACAGCAACGGTTCACTAAATTAGTCTATGGGATGCAGAGATTGTCCTATGATGAAAGACTAAGTAAATTGGGCCTATATTTTCTGGAATTTTAGAGACATGGGACGCTGTTTCATTGAAAATTACACAATTCAGAAGGGGTTTGGAGGAGAGTTTGCTGACAACGACTGGCGGTTCTATAACCCATCCGTTGGGTGGGCTGTGTACAATCTTGAGTGGACTCCTGGCTTCAGGAGTTTGGTGGGGGGAGGGGATAACCCCTCACAGTGGAAATGGCTGACTTGAACAGGAGGGAGATTCAGACCCCCGATTTGTTTGGTTACATTGAATGGGGGGGGGGGCTCAGTCAAAAGTGCAAGAGTTTCATCTCATTTGAAGAATTTGAGGACCGACCGATGTGCTGTTGCAGGAGACCCGCTTTCAGGTGAAGGACCAGGTAAGGTTCCATAAGGGTTGGGTGAGTCAGGTGTTCCATTCGGGCTTTAATAGCAGGGCCTGGGGGGGGGGGGGGGGGAGCAATACTGATCAATAAAAGAGATTGGTTCCAGATGGAGAAGGTGGTGGCAGATCAGGGGGGTAAATATGTCATAGTTAAGGATTGTTGAGAGTGTATGTCAGTAGTTTTGACGTATGTATACACTCCAAATTGGGACAGTGTAGAGTTCATGAAGAGGATGTTGTCTGTTATTCTGGACATGGACATGCACCAATTGATCTTGGGGACAGACAAGTCTTGAATCTGAAAATGGATCGGTCTAAGCTGAAGTTGTTGATCCCTTTGGGGGGAGGAAAGGTGCTGGCGACGTTCGTGATGGGGAATGGGGGGGGGGGGGGGGGGGGGGGGGGGGGGAGTGGATCTGTGGTGGTTTTTATACCCGAGGAGCAAGGATTTTTCTTTCCACCGGTAATGTATACTCGCGCATTGATTTCTTTAATGGGGAGGTCTTTGTTGCTGGGGGTGATGAAAGCGGAAAATTCCACAGTTGTTATCTCTGAAGATGCTCTGCACCTGGTGGATGTGGTGTTGGAGAGGAGGCCAGCTCAATGGCCGCCGTGAAGTTTGGATGTGGGACTGTTGGCGGATCTGAGATTGTATGTGAAGGTGGCACGGGTAATTGACAAATTTGTGGGATTTAACAAGAATGGGGATGTTTTGCCGTTGGTGTTGTGGGAGGCCTTGAAGCGGAAGTGAGAGGAGAAATAATCTTGCATAAGGAGAAGGTACCTAGAGAGGCATGGGAGGAATGTCAACAGTTGGTGGATGAAATCTTGGAGGCAGATAGGAAATATACAAAGAACAATACAGCACAGGAACAGGCCCTTCGGCCCTCCAAGTCTGAACTGGTCATGATACCAACCTTTACCAAAACCCTGAGCACTTCCTTGTGCCGTAGTGTCCTAAAAAGTAAGGTTAAGGGGGGGGGTTGTTGGGTTACGGGTATAGGGTGGATACGTGGGTTTGAGTAGGGTGATCATTGCTCGGCACAACATCGAGGGCCGAAGGGCCTGTTCTGTGCTGTTCTATAGTGCGTTGGAGGCCAAATCATTAAATGGGTCCAAGAGGGATACAGATATATTTCTGATTTTAAAAACGGGTTAAATTGATGTGTGGAACAGGTATGGAGGTGGCTTTGAGTCCAGGAAGAGACCAGCGATGATCTGATTGGATGGCAGAGCAGGCTCAAAGGGCTGAATTGGTTACTTCTACTCCCAATTCACATGTTCATATTTTTTCCTTCCTCTAATTTTGCCATCTACACTATTCCCCTTTCTGTTTTATTGTCTACATTTTGACCTCTCCCTTTCAATGTAACTTTTATATTCCTTCTTAATTTTTACTGTTCTGCTTCTATTCACTTTCTTTTGTATTAAGGTTGGTGGGGGAGGAGACAGAAGCTGGAGAATGTGAAGCAACAAATAAAGCTGCTCCAGTAGCAGGGAAAATCAAGTCGTTTCCCCCATTCTTTTATGGTAGTGCTGCCCATCCCCAATTGCCCTTGGGAAGGTAGCACTGAGTCGCTTCTTGAATCACAATAGTCCATATGGTGTAGGAACACCCGCTGTGCTGATAGAGAGCGAGTTCCAGGATTTTGACGTACCAACAGTGAAGGAATGGCAATATAGTTTCAAGTCATGATGGTGTTTGGTTTTGAGGGAAACTTGCATGTGGTGATATTCCCATGCATCTTCTGCTTTGTCCTTCTAGGTGGGAGAAGACAGCAGTTTTGGAAGATGCTGTTGAAGGAGCCTTGGTGAGTTGCTGAAGTGCATCCTGTTTATGGTACACGTTGCTGCTACTGTGCGTTGGTGGTGGACTGAGTGAATGTTTAAGGTGGTGGATGCAGTGCTAATCAAGCAGGCTGCTTTTTCCTGGATGCCGTCAAGCTTTTTGAATGTTGTTGGAGCCATGTTCATTCAGACAAATGGTGAGTATTCATAACACAAGGTGGATAAGTTTTGGAGAGATGAATTCCTCACCGCAGACTTTCTACTCTCTGCTCTCGTAAACACTGGGAGAATTTTGTTGGCTGAGGCAAAAAAAGCAGCATCTAGCTTGCAGCCGGCTGTTCTTGCACATTGTGCAGCGCTTGGCAAAAGAAAATGGAGGCCTCGTACATGCCACCAGGATGGCGAGCCGGTCTGAAAAAAAGCAACGTTGGTAATCTCTTTCAAAAAAGGCCCCCCAATCTCTGATAAAAATCAGGAACATGTCTCTCCCCAACATAGGATATACCCCCACCTCCAAATGGGGTTTCCATGAGAGTCCCTTTCTGGCACTGCCCCCAGGAGGGGGAGCCGCAAGGGCAGTTCCAGGATGTCAAAGTCCATTTCATGCCCAGCCCTCTCCCCCTGGGGCTATAATTAACTCTGCACCCATGGCGCGTTCCCTGCACCTGGTTCACATTTTTAAAAAGTTGTAAACTTCACCCATGTGATGTCACATTGGCAAGAGTGGAATTCCTAATGAGGGATGGGGGGGGGGGGGGGGGGGGGAGAGAGAAAGAGGGGAGAAACGATACAGTGGGGAAACCTAATTATATTTACTGGAAAAAAAGTTTCCGACCTTCTGGACAGGAAAATTGGAAAACAGATCTCATCGGCAAGATTCTTGTTTTCCAGCTCTCTTGCAATTTTGCGCTCGTGTCACTATTTGCACCTGCGGCAAACGCAGGCACAAAATCTCCATTATTTATATGCCAGATCCAATTAAGATTCTAGTCAATAATAATCCCCAGGATGTTGATAGTAGGGGATTCAGCAATGATAATACCATTGAATGTCATGGGGAGATGACTAGATTCTCTCTTATTGGAGGTGGTTATCGCTGCCATTTATGTTGTGCAAATGTTACTTGCACTTACCAGGCAAAGCACATGGGCACAGATTGCTTCAGTATGTGAGGAGTTGTGAATGCTGCTGAACATTGCATGTATCTGTGAACATCTCCACTTCTGACCTTATGATGAAGGAAATATCATTAATGAAGCATCTGAAGATTGTTGAGCCTAGGACTGAAGAGTAACCTGAGGAACTCTGCAGTGATGTCCTGGGATTGAGTTAGTTGACCAACAACACCACAACCATCTTTCTTTATGGTATGTGTTAGTGTTCTAATAACCTTTCTCCTATGTAATTGTTTTACTGGTGTCAGCTGAGGGTTCTGAGCATGTGCGGGCTTTCATTATTTCTTTGTATAAAGAAATTACTTCTTTTAAACAACTAATTTGACTACCTTCTTTATGTTTTCAACTTACGACACTTTTTTGGCATTGAGGAAAAAAACGCCAAGAAAACAGTTTTTCAATGTTCAGCTTGGCAACACAAGGTTGCATTCTTTGCGTAGCTAGTTTTCATTATCGGTTTATTCGATGAAATTTCAAGTTAGCAGCACCGTGGTTATGTTCGGGGCAGTTATTGAGTTCGATGAGAAAAGCAAGGACTGGGCTGAATACGTAGAGAGGTTGCAGCATTTATTTTTAGCAAATGGAATAGAAGTTGAGGCAAAACGGTGTTTGATTCTCCTGTTTGTAGAGCAAACGTTTAGAAGTTGATAAGGAATATGGTAATGCCACAGAAGGTTTCATTTGCAGTTTTAGTTGCTCTGGTCCAGAATCACCATAACCCAAAGCCCTCGGTGATTGTTCAAAAATTCAAATTTCATAGCCATTTTCAAAAAGGTCAATTGGTTGCTAATTTTGTGGCAGAATTACACCAGCATTCAGAAGACTATTCAGGGCAGTTTTGGAAGATATGCTCAGAGGCTGGTCTGCAGCATCAGCGAAGAAAGCATTCAGTATCGGTTGTTGGGTGAAGTTCCACTGACTTCCAAGGCGGCTCTGGAAATTTGTCAGGGCATGGAAATGACTGTCAGCAATGCTAGACATATTCAGCCAGCTAACGGTGCCAATGTGGGGGTGCTGCACCAATTACAGAAAGAAACTGCAAGCAAAAAGGTGAAAGCAATGGAGTGTTTTAGGTATGGATTGCAACACTATGCAAATCAGTGTAGGCTTCTGGGATGTGGTTTGTATCCTATGCAATATGGGCATATAGCGAAAAAACTCAGGCGTGCAAAAGACAAACGAGGGCTGAGCAAGAATATTTTAGAGGAAGCGTCAAGCAGTTATGCACCATATCAAAACGGAGCAGGCCGAGGTGCATACTTACATGTTTAATGTGAATGAGGTACAAGCAGAGCCTATTTTTACTACAATGGTGGTTGATGGTAAGCAAATAAAGATGGAGAGGACACAGGAGCCTTTGCATTCATAACTAGTGAAGAGACCGACAAGTTGACTTTGCCCAATGCCATGAAAAGGGAAGTGGAAGAAGTTGGACCAGCTGCAAATGCTTGGAGTTATTGAGCCTATTCAGTTTTCTCATTGGGCAGCTGCATTCGCTTCTGTCCTTAACAATTATGGTAAAAAATCTGATCTGAATTTGCTTCATTCCGAACTCAAAGCAAAACTTGTGAAGCCTCTTCTTCCAGTTAGTTATTTAATTGTCCACCAACATTCACGACTAGATGTTGCAGGACTTTAGAAGGAGGTGTTGATCCATTAGTTGTAGGATCATTTAGCTCTAAATATCTCAAATTGCTTAATCTGCTTGGCATACCAGTAGTTCTGTGCTGTAGCTTCACCGGGTGACGTTTCACTTTTAGGTATGTTTGGTGCGGCTGTTGCACAAGGGTTTACCTCAGGTTTGTTGGTAATAGTACAATGGTTATAGTAAATACAATTTTTCTGCCTCATGGATATCCAGTTCTGAGTTACTAGAACAGTTCAAAGTCTATCCTATTTAGCACAGTCGTAGTGCCATACATCATGAAGGATATCTTTGATTCAAAGGGGACTTTATCACAAGGACTGCCACGCACAAATGCAGGTATCTGTGACAGGTAGATTGGTGAGGATGAGGTCAAATAGGCTTTCCCTCTTGGTTTACTCACCATCTGCCACACATCCACTCAAGCAGCTAATGTCCTTTAGGAATTGGCCAACTTGATCAGCAGTGGTACTACTGAGCCACTCTTGGTGATGGACATTGAAGTCCCCCACCCAGAGTACATTCTGTGCAGTTGTGACCCTCGGTGCTTCTTTCAAGTGGTGTTCAACATAATGGAGCACTGATTCATCAGCTTAAGGTTGGGAGCATGGAGGTGCAGTCGGTGGTAATCAGCGACCAATTTCCTTGGGGAAGGTGGTAGTGTAGTGTTAATGTCACTGGACTATAATAATAATAATCTTTATAATTGTCTCAAGTAGGTTTACACTAACACCGCAATGAAGTTACTGTGAAAATCCCCTGGTTGCCACACTCCGACGTCTGTTCAGGAACACTGAGGAAGAATTCAGAATGTCCAATTCACCTAACAAGCATGTATTTTGTGACTTGTGGGGGGAAACCGGAGTACCCGGATGAAATCCACGCAGACACGGGGAGAACGTGCAGACTCCACACATACAGTGACCCAAGCCGGGAATCAAATGGACCCTGGCACTGCAAAGCAACAGTGCTAACCACTGTGCTACCATGCCGCTAGGAAACCCAAGGTCCTACTAATGCTATGAGGACACTGGTTAAAATCTCACCGTGGCAGCTGTAGGAATTTAAATTCAATTAGTAAATCAATAGTAAATTACATTAGAAAATTTATTAAAAACTAATTTCAGTAAAGGTGACCATGAAACTATCAATTGTTGCAAGAGCCCATCTAGTTTACTAGTATCATTGTGACTTCAGACCCACAGCAATGTGGTTGCCTCTTAAAAAATAAAATGCCCTCTGATATGACCAAGCAATTAACTCAATTGTAACAAAACTACTACAGAAATTCCAAGAATAGTCTAAATCTGTTTTGAGTATTGACTGGAAAATCAACAAAAAGGTCCATCTCAAAATTACACTGGACACAGCAGGGTGCTTGCGCGTGTGTGTGTGGGGTGGGGTGGGGGGTGTCCAAGAATGTAGTGTCTCGTGAAATTGAATCTTGGGCCTGGCCACCTTCCAGTTATAGATGGAAGCTGAAAGTTACCATCCAATATTCATTAATTCAAACCAAGTAAGGATACAGTTGGTATTCTGCACAACCTGGAACCCAAGAATAAACTTCAAATTCTAGTACAGACCTGCATCATCAGGCGTCTTCTTACAGTATCAAAAGGATATGACAGTATCCCAGAAAATGTGGTTACACCTTGAGCAATCAGAAATGACACATAAACAGGAGTATTCTTTTGGTCTGGTAACACACCCTGTGGGAGAAAGCAAAATATTTTAGCAAGCAAAATTAAAAGCATAGAGTGTTAATTTTCTTCTTCACTGCACGAGTAGTAACGTGGAAAGAACAGATTGCTTTCCTGTGAAATTGGGTACTCTACAAAATGAGGTGGATCACTCTCCCAGATTACTACTACTGTGGTGACAATGTAAAAATATAATGGTAAATTTTCAACAAATTGTGTTTTGATCCAATTTTGCTTCAAGTATCAAGCTTGCTCCGAGACCACTTCAAATACTCCTTCATTCAGCAGATAGATGGCATTATGGAACTCTCAACCAAACCGTTAACTACACTCCCCTCTATGGTGCGATTGTACAGCGTGTATTCACTCCCTATGCTCAAATCAAGTCAGCAGAGCGGTGAATGGATCCACATTTATCTACTCCAATGCACTGAATATTATTCAGCCGTTCTCCTTTTCCATGTTTTAAATGCCATACACTGGCACACATTACCTGAGGAAGGAGCTGCGCTCCGAAAGCTAGTGATTAAAAACAAACTTGTTGGACTTTAACCTGGTGTTGTAAGACTTCTTACTGTGCCCACCCCAGTCCCAACTCAGCATCTCCACACATTTTAGAGATATTGTCATGTTGCGTTTACTCACAACAGATATTTCAAAACCAATCAGTTGTTTTAAATCATATAAGAGCAACAGAAACAAGAAAAGCCATTTCAGATAATAAGGGGATGTTGGCTATTCAAATACTTAGTCATATGAAATAAAGCTTACATTCCAGTACAGTTCTGAGAGTGCATTGTATTCTTGGAGATGCTTTCTTTCAGATGAATCATGAAATCAAGATCAGTGCTGGGACCTTTGCAGTCTATAGTATATATAAATTATTTGGAGGAAAATATAACTAGTCTGATCAGTAAGTTTGCGGATGATACAAAGGTTGGTGGAATCGTGGATAGTGATGAGGACTGTCAGAGGATAGATTGGTTAGAGACTTGGGCGGAGAAATGACAGATGTAGTTTACTGTGGACAAACGTGAGGTAAAGCATTTTGGAAGGTCTAATACAGGTGGGAAATACAGTAACGGCAGAATCCTTAAGAGTATTGACAGTTAAAGGGACCTGGATGTACAGGTCCACAGGTCAAAAGTGGCAACACAGCTGGAGAAAGTAGTCAAGAAACATGCTTGCCTTCATTGGTTGGGGCATTGAGTATAAAAATTGGCAAGTCATGCTGCAGTTATATAGAATCTTAGTTAGCCCACACTTGGAATATGTTCAATTCTGGTTGCCACACTACCAGAAGGATGTGGTGGCTTTATAGAGAGGGTACAGAAGAGGTTTATCATGATGTTGCCTGGTATGGAGGCCATTAGCTATGAGGAGAGGTTGGATAAACTTGTTTTGTTCTCACTGGAATGACGGAGGTTGAGGGGCGACCTGATTGAAGCCTACAGAATTATGAGGGGGAAGGACAGAATGGATAGTCAGAAGCTTTTTCCCAGGGTGGAAGAGTCAATTACTAGGGGACATAGGTTTAAGTTGTGAGGGGCAAAGTTTAGAGATGTGTGAGGGACGTTTATTTACACAGAGGGTAGTGGGTGCTTGAAACTTGCTGCCGGAGGTGATGGAAGCAAGTATCATAGAACCGTTTAAGGGACATCTTGACAAATACATGAATAGGATGGGAATAGAGGGATACGGGTCTCGGATGTGTGGAACATTTCAGGTTAGAGGGGCAACGTGGTCGAGCCGAAGGACCTGTTCCTGGGCTATACTTTTTGTTCTTTTTGATCTTTTACTCTGGCCAATATTTATCATTCAAATCAGTACCATAGATATTACCATACTGCTCTTTGTGGGAGCTTGCTGTGTGGAAATTGGCTACTGCATTTTATATAACAGCAACTATGCTCGAAAATGACCTGTGTGGCTGTAAAGCATTTTAATTTTTTCTATGATAGTGAAAAACACTATATAAATACATGAATCGTTCTTTTAACTTCACAATATTGGCTCAAATTTGATGATCAGATCGAGCTGCCCAATTAGGATTAATGAGATTACAATTTCCCTTAGAAACCAATGGAAAATATTGCGGTTTTCAATGAATCACAATTAGGGAAGGAGAGAGCAATCACAATGTTCTATTACTGGGGAAAGATGAAATGTTGCCATTCTCATCAAAATATCACAATTAACGTGTCTTTCGTTCTAATTTTTATTCAATACAAGAACACAAGAAACAGGAGTAGACCATATGGTGGCATTTAGCTTGCTCCACCATCCAATACGATCATTTCTGGGCTTCAACTCCACTTTCCTTCCTGCTCGCCATATCCCTCGATTCTCTGAGACACCAAAAACCTGTCTATCCCAGCCTTAACTGTATTTAACCATGGAGAAACCACAGACCTCTGGAGTTAGAGCTTTACAAAGATTCACAACTCTTTGAGTGAAGTAATTTTTCATCTCAGTCCTTAATGATATGCCCCTCAACCTGAGACTGTGATTCCGTCTTTAGATTCCCGAACCAGCGAAAACATCTCTCAGCATCCACACTATCAAGCTCCTTCGGAATTTAATTTAAAAAAAAAGTATTTTTATTCAACATTTTTGATAAATACAGAATAAAGTAGAACAAATAAAAGCAACAGTACACACTCCCCCAAAAACCTTCCCACCCTCTCTAACAGCTGACGATGACCAGCTCTTTAAAGTACAAAATTAACTGCTGCCATCTTCTGTAGAACCAGTCAATAGCAACTGTCACTGTATTTGGCTTTCTTGAAGTGCAAAATCTCCATAAGATTCCCCAGCCATACTGAAGCACTGGATGGAGATGCTGACCTCAACTCCAACAGAACCCACCTGCGAGCAATCAGCGAGGCGAAGGCTAGAACATCAGCTCCACTCCAGTCTGCAGCTCAGGTAGGTCTGACACTCCAAATATGGCCCCTAAGGGACAGGACTCCAATTCAATTTGCAGAATCGCTCAAGAAGGAGACGCAGAATCTCTCAAGCTCAGAACATGACCAGAGCATGTGCACATGGTTGGCCGGTCCCTTCCCACAATGCTCACACATCTTCCACCCCTGCAAACAACATATTCATCCTAGACCTGGTTAAGTGCGCCCGATGCACCACATACAATTGTATTGGCCCACATCTCACACTCGAAGATGTAGCATTTACCCTCCGCCGCCTCACACCACACCCTATCATTCAATTCTTCCCCCAAGTATTCCTCCCACTTGGTTGTAACCCCCTCCAGCGATACCATATCCTTTGTCAAGATCCTCCCATAAATTCCCAAAGAGCTCTCTTCCACCGTCCTCGTTAGTGACAATACCCTCTCCAACAACGATAATGCCAGCACTACAGGGAAAATATTCCTCGCGAAATTACGAACCTGAAAATGCCTAACGTTTTCTGACTGCGAGAACTCAAATTTCTCTGGCAACTCCTCCAAGCTCGCAAATTGCCCGTCCAAAAACAAATCCCTCATTCCTTCCACCCCATTATCCTCCCACCGTCTAAATTTGGCATGTAACCTTGCCGGCTCAATCATATGGTTTGCATAAATCGGCACTAACTTAGAGACTGCCCCTAATTTAAAGTGTTGCCAAAGTTGTGTGCATATTCTCAATGTGGAGACCACCACCGGGTTACCCGAATACTTCTCTGGGGAGAACGGAAATGAGGCCGTCACCAATGCCCACAGCCCGATCCCCTACATGACCCTGACTCCATCTGCACCCAAACTACCGCCTGATCCCCATACCAGCCGATCATTGTCTCCACATTCATCGCCCAATAGTAATATGTCAAATTCGCCATGCCAAACCCCCTGAATGCCAGTCCCTCTGGAGAACCGTATGCCGAATCCCTGCTAACTTGCCCACTCAGATGAAGAATGAAATCAATCTCTCCACCCCCACAAAGAACGCTTTGGTAGAAAAACTGGCAAACACTGGAATAGGAACAGAAATCTCGGCAGAATGTTCAACTTCATCGATTGGGCTTGGCCCGCCAAAGAGAGAGAGGCTATCCCACGTCCGTAAATGGGCCTTAACCCAACTCACCAGGCTTAAAGTTTAACTTACGAAGCAAGGCCAAATCCCAAACTACCTGCACACCTAAATACTTGAAATGAGTGTGGTGATCCACCACTGTATATATATGTGTGTGCCTGTATTAGGGGATGTACAACAGTACCTGTATTACAGGTTTGTTGGTAAGCCCCTGCCGGCTAGCTCCGCCCACAGGGAGCAGTATAAATATTCATGAGCTCTCCTGAGCTGCCATTCTACAGCTGCAGTCGAGGGAATAACATCTCACGGTAATAAAGCCTCTCTTGTACCGAATCGTCTCTTTGTGTGCAATTGTTAGCGCATCAATGAGTTCCCGTTAAGCAGAACAGCAACAGCCCACCAGATGGCTCCCTTCCCCGGTGGAGTAACTGAAATACACTCAATTTTCACCAGATTCAAATTATATCCTGAAATCACCCCAAACTGCTTCAACAGCATCATTATGTCTCCCATTGTGGGGACACACCCCAAACTGCTTCAACAGCATCATTATGTCCCCCATTGTGGGGATCGGTCTGTGACATACAAGTGAAGATCATCAGCACACAGGGGCACCCCTATGCTCTACCTCCCCTCTCAAGAGCGATGGCCAAAGGCTCAATCGCCAACACGAAAAGGAGAGCGAACATAGGGACCCATGTCCCGCTCCCGTGTAGCTGAAAATATCTCAAACTCACGTTAGTTGTTCCGTAGGCGCCTTATATCGCAACACGATTCATGCCACAAATTAAGGCCCGATCCCAAACCGTTCCAACACTGCAAACAAATAGCCCCACTCTGCCCTATCAAAGCTTTCTCTGCATCCAGAGCCACAATAACCTCCTGCTCCCCCCCAACCTTCCGACGTGGACAGCACCACATTTAACAGCCACCGCATATTACAGAACAAATGCCTATCTTTTACAAACCGTGACTGATCTTCCCCAATAACCTGAGGGAGACACTCCTCCAACCTAAGCGTCAGTAACTTGCCAAGTTCTTAGCTTTCACCTTCAGTAAGGAGATAGGTCTTTACGACCTGCACTCCACCTGGTCCTCATCTTTCTTCAGTAGAAGTGAAATGGACAATCACCTCTGGAAGAGACCCCCGTGCTACTGAATCCGCAAACATCTCCAACAATTGTACCAGCTGGTCAGCAAACTTTTAATAATACTCCACCGGGAATCCATCTAGCCCCAGAACCGGACAGTCTGCATTTTTCCTATAGCTGTCTGAACCTACTCAACCTCCAGTGGCTCCTCCAACCCCTCCCAATCCTCCTCCTCTACTGTAGGACACTCCAATCCCTCCAGAAACTCACCAAATTCGACCAATATAACATTTAGTAAAATGCCCCGAATGCCCCATTCACTTTGTCCCGCAGACACCAAGACACCTCCCATATCCCGAACCTGAACAATTTCACGCCTGCTGCGTCAGCTGGCAACCAAAAGACAGACCTTTCCCCCATATTCATACACTACCCCCTTCGAGTGTTGCAACTGGCGCACTGCCTTATCAGCGGACAAGTCAAACTGTGTCTGCAGTTTCCTCCAGCTGGCCAGGAGCTCTGGGATGATATCCTCCAAATGTTAGTGTTAGCTATGTGGAGAGGCTGAATAGACTTGGACTGTTTTCATTAGAAAGATGGAGGCTGAGGGGTGACCGGATAGAAGTCTACAGGATTATGAGGGGCATGGATAGAGTGGATGTGCAGGCACTCTTTCCCAGGGTGGAGGGGTCAGTCAGCAGGGGGCATAGCTTTTAGGTCTGTGGGGAAAAGTTTAGAGATGTGCGAGGTAGGTTTCATACGCAGAGGCTGGTGAGTGCCTGGAACACATTGCCAGGGGAGGTTGTGGAAGCAGATACATTAACGGCATTCAAAAGGCATCTTGACAAACATATGGATAGGATGGGCATAGAGGGATACGGCACAAGGAAGTGCTCAGGGTTTTGGTAAAGGTTGGTATCATGACCGGTTCAGACTTGGAGGGCCGAAGGGCCTGTTCCTGTGCTGTATTGTTCTTTGTATATTTCCTATCTACCTCCAAGATTTCATCCACCAACCGTTGACGTTCCTCCCATGCCTCTCCAGGTACCGTCGCCTTATGCAAGATTATTTCTCCTCTCACTTCCGCCCTCAAGGCCTCCCACAACACCAACGGCAAAACATCCCCATTCTTGTCAAATCACACAAATTTGTCAATTACCCGTGCCACCTTCACATACAATCTCAGATCCGCCAACAGTCCCACATCCAAACTTCACGGCGGCCATTGAGCTGGCCTCCTCTCCAACACCACATCCACCAGGTGCAGAGCATCTTCAGAGACAACAACTGTGGAATTTTCCGCTTTCATCACCCCCAGCAACAAAGACCTCCCCATTAAAGAAATCGATGCGCGAGTGTACATTACTGGTGGAAAGAAAAATCCTTGCTCCTCGGGTATAAAAACCACCACAGATCCACTTCCCCCCCCATCACAAACGTCGCCAGCACCTTTCCTCCCCGCAAAGGGATCAACAACTTCAGCTTAGACCGATCCATTTTCAGATTCAAGACTGGTCTGCCCCCAAGATCAATTGGTGCATGTCCATGTCCAGAATAACAGCCAACATCCTCTTCATGAACTCTACACTGTCCCAATTTGGAGTGTATACATACGTCAAAACTACTGACATACACTCCCAACAATCCTTAACTATGACATGTTTACCCCCCTGATCTGCCACCACCGTCTCCATCTGGAACCAATCTCTTTTATTGATCAGTATTGCTACCCCCCCCCCCCCCCCCCCCCCCCCCCCCCAAGGCCCTGCTATTAAAGCCCGAATGGAACACCTGACTCACCCAACCCTTATGGAACCTTACCTGGTCCTTCACCTGAAAGCGGGTCTCCTGCAACAGCACATCGGTCGGTCCTCAAATTCTTCAAGTGAGATGAAACTCTTGCACTTTTGACTGAGCCCCCCCCCCCCATTCAATGTAACCAAACAAATCGGGGGTCTGAATCTCCCTCCTGTTCAAGTCAGCCATTTCCACTGTGAGGGGTTATCCCCTCCCCCCACCAAACTCCTGAAGCCAGGAGTCCACTCAAGATTGTACACAGCCCACCCAACGGATGGGTCATAGAACCGCCAGTCGTTGTCAGCAAACTCTCCTCCAAACTCTTTCTGAATTGTGTAATTTTCAATGAAACAGCGTCCCATGTCTCTAAAATTCCAGAAAATATAGGCCCAATTTACTTAGTCTTTCATCATAGGACAATCTCTGCATCCCATAGACTAATTTAGTGAACCGTTGCTGTACCACCTTCAATGTAAATATATATTTCATGAAATGTGGAGATGGGACAGTATTCCAAATGTGGTTTCACATTGCAGCGACACTTGGTTATTGCTGTACTCTAATGAAGGCCAACGGGCCATTTGCCTTCCTGTTTGCTGCAAGCTACTTTCTGCGTACCTTGTATGAGCACAACCAATCCCTGTTGAACATCAAGTTTCACATCTTTAAAAAAAATATTTTGCTTTTCTATTCTTACAACCAAAGGAGTGACATCACACATTGCTACAATATACTCCTTGGCTATCTTGCTGCCCACTCAACCTGTCTATATATCTTTTCAGCCCCTGTGTCCTACCCACAGCTTACCTTTCCATCTAACTTTGTTTTGTCAGCAAATTTAAATGCATTATTCTCTGGCTCTTCATCCAAGTCATTAACACAGATTCTAAATAGCTGAGGCTCCAGCAACGATCCTTGCGGCAGACATTATTGACTACCTGTCAACTTGAAAATTCTCCATTTATGCCCACTCTTCCTATCCATGCTGATATGTTACCCCCAACTTCATGAGCACTTCTCTATTAACCTTTTGTGTGGGATCTTATCAAATGAGTTCTGGAAATCCAGATCTACTGGTTCCCATTTTTCTACCCCACTTATTACATTCTCAAAAAACTCCGAAATTCCTCAAACAGAACTACATAGAACAGTACAGCACAGAACAGGCCCTTCGGCCCTCGATGTTGTGCCGAACAAAGATCACCCCACTCAAACCCACGTATCCACCCTATACCCGTAACCCAACAACCCCCCCCCATAACCTTACTTTTTAGGACACTACGGGCAATTTAGCCAATCCACCTAACCCGCACATCTTTGGACTGTGGGAGGAAACCGGATCACCCGGAGGAAACCCACGCACACACGGGGAGGACGTGCAGACTCCGCACAGACAGTGACCCAGCCGGGAACCGAACCTGGGACCCTGGAACTGTGAAGCATTTATGCTAACCACCATGCTACCGTGCTGCCCTATGGGGCAGCGGGTTCCACAAATTCACCACCCTCTGCGAGAAATAGTGCCTCCTCATCTCAGTTTTAAATCTACCACTGCTCAAAATATATCTCAGACCTCTTGTTCTAGATTGCCCCACAAGGGGGAACATTTGGTCTACAGTTTTATCAATCCCTTTTAGTATTTTACATACCTTTATTAGATCCCCTCTCATCCTTATAACTCCAGCGAGCATAATCCCAAACTGTTTAATTTCTCCTCAATATGTCAACCCCTTCATCCCCGTCATCAATCTGGTGAACCTCCTCTGAACTGCCTCCAGTGCCACCACATCCTTCTTCAAATAAGGAGACCAAAACTGGACACAGTACTCCAGATGTGGTCTCACCAACACCCTATACAATTGCAACAATACATCTCTACTTTTATATTCCAGTCCTTTTGCAAGAAATGCTAACATAACATTTGCCTTTTTATATTACATTTTACACCTGCATACAGACTTTCTGCGATTCATGAACAAAGACACTCAGATCCCTCTGCCCAGACGCATTTTGAATCTGCTTTCCATTTAGATAATTTCCCTGACTTTTTTCGGACAAAATGGATAACCTCTCACTATTCACATTAAACTCCATCTGCCAAATTTTGGCCCAATCTTCTAGCCAATCTATATCCATCTGTAAAATCTGTGTCTCCTCTTCACTGCCTGCTTTCCCGCCTATTTTAGTATCATCCCCAATTTTGCTATGCTACACTCTCCCTGCTCGCAGATCATTTATATAGATTGTAAATTTGAGGACTGAACCCTGCGGCACCCCACGTTGGCCTGTTCTAATTATACTGTCATCATCCAATAGACATGTGGATAAAGGTTAAACCAAATTTATTTTAACTCAAAAGTAAATCCGCACCCGCAGTCTAAAACACTAGTGTCCCAGCCCAGGATGAACATGAACTCCCAGTGTGGGTCGGTATTTAAAAGTCTCGATAACGAGTTCCAACAGGATGGGCCTCCGTCCATTATCATGGCAATTCATACTCCACAAGCCCCATGGAGAGGGCCTTGTGAGGGTTATCACATTCCTCCCCACCCAAGTCCAGATCCTGCCCACCCACTTCACAAGTGGCCTCTAGTCGATTGTCAGTGGAGTCTGATCTGGGGGCATAAAGCGGATAGGGGAACAGCGCTTCCTCGCTGAACATCTAAGGTTCTAAGGATGTCAACCCACTCGTTGTCTCTGCAATCGAAGGTTCCCTGCTCCAAAGACGGTTCACATGCTTTTTTGCGGTCCTTTCCCTGATCTTGACCTTGTATGACACAGGACCAGTCTTTTCAACCACCACTTTGGGGATCTAAGGTGACCGACCCATCTCCTAAATTGCAAATATAGATGCTATCTCACAGCCTGAAAGGCCACACAGACTGTCGGGGATCATAATTCTTTTTCTGAGCCTTCCATTTTGACTCCACTTTCCCATTTGGGTTGGAAAACAGTAGACCGAGTCTGGTTAGGAGGCATTGGCCCATCAACAATTCGCTGGTGGAACCAGTCTCATCACGTGTGGCATGGTGCTGCAGCTGATAAGGAACCAAGCTAATTTGGTGCTGAGCGAGCCTGTGTTTTGTTTCTTCATACCGTTTTTAAACATTTGGACCGGCCACCAGGCTATTAGACGACGGGTGGTAGGGTGTCGTCCAATTTGTCCTTTTCAATTCCGCTTCGTCTCATTGGACTTCGTGAACACCTGGAATTCTCCGCTGGTGAAGGGGTCCTGTTGTCGGACACAAGGACTTCCGGTATCCCATAGTGCAAAATGATTGCCAGTGTTTTCTATATTGGCATTCAAAGTCTTGGAGGACATCTATGGATGGGATCTCTGTCACCTGAAACGGAGTCCCAGATGCTGCGGTGAATTGAAAAATCGGGATTGGCACTGGGTGTCAATCCGAACACAGCAGACTCCGACCCCCCCCGCTGGTGGCGGGATGGAGGTTTTGCACCCACGTGTCAGCAGGAGGATGCAAATGAGTCTTAATGACCCTCTATTCTCTGGCCCTTTGTGATATTCCAGTCCCCTGGTCCAGGAATCAAGTGGTGCATATCACTACTGGCATTTACCAGCATGGTCCTGATGTGGTGGACCTCGAGGTGAGCCTAAGAGACAACTCTCCTTCCCCCTCGTCCCCCCCAATGAACTACTTGTCCACCCCTTCTCTACCTGACTGCCCCCTAACTGACACCCCAAAACAGGAGAAACCCCCCCCCCCCCCTCAAGAGATCCCCTTAACATAGAGACACATCCCTCCCAACAAATCCCTTCATAGGGAGACTCCCCCCCCACCCTCTTAACAGTGAGACCTCCCCCCAATACTCCTCCTGCGGGTGAGCATAGTCTCCCAAAGAGAGAATCTCATCCCTGATGTATGCCCATCCATTTGGAATGGGTGTCAACCAGGATCAAAAATATTGACAACATAAATGGCCCGAAGTCAGTGTGTACACGTACATACCCAAGGGCTTCCTGGCCATCCCCATGCCATTAGCGTGTAGCGAGGCCGATGGCAGAAGCTTCTGATACTCCTGACATAACAGGCACTTTAATGGGCAAAGTTTCAATGTCAGAATGAAATGCGGGCCATCAGACATAGGTTCTTGCGAGCACCTTCATTTTGGAGACTCCATGATATCTGTGGAGCTCCTTCAAAATCGGCTGTTTGCAACAGAATATCATCTTCCACGCTGAATTCTTGCACTTGGATAGGAAGGGCTTCAGGTCCTCTAGAGGGCTTACTTAGATTCCACCGCTTAGGATCACGTTGCATAGTTTTCCCAATGTGCAGTCTTTCTGGGTCAATGTCTGGATCTGCCTAGTGGATACAGGCAGCATGTTCGGGGTAGGAGGGGATCTTAGTGGGTAATGGTAGATGACTCAGGGCATCAGCATTGGCTATGTGCGTTCCCAGGCGGTGTTCGATGGAGTATTTGTATGCCGCCAGCAAGAGTGCCCAGTGGGCTGAATCAGAGGTGAGGTGATGGGTGGGATTACCTTTCCTCCTTAAAAAGGCTCCACAGGGGTTTATGGCCCGTGAATATCATAAAGTGTCGGCCACAGATATAGGATGCAAGTTTTTAACTCTGCATATCACGACCCAGACTCCTTTTGTGCATAGTTCTGCACTGCGTCTGCCAGGGTTCCAGAAGCATATGCAATTGTCTGCTCGGTGCCATTGTTCCACCGATGGGAAAGAACTTTCCCGATTCCATAGCAAGAGGCATCGCATGTTAGTACCAGCAGTCTTGAGGGGTCATAGTGTGCCAAGATGTTGGGATGACAGCAGCGGTTGCTTCACTTTCATGAATGCTTTGTCCTACAACCACTTCTGTTTTTTCTTTAGCAATGCGTGTAGGGGTGGCTTATAATAGTTGATGAGGCCTAGGAACGGCATCAATTTCGTCATGTTCTCCGGAGTCGGTGCACCTTTCATGATCTTCACTTTGTCCTCTACAGGGTGGCAGGCCTTCTTTGCCAATGTGGTAATCAAGGTATATCACCGTGCCGGCTTGCAACACGTACTTTTCTCACTTGAGAATCAGCCTGAGTCTGAGAATCGTCATAGGACTCCCTCCAAGTATGGCAGCTGTTCTTAGTCGGTGGCTCCTGTGAACACATTTAGGTATACTGCCACCCTAAGCAGCCCTTGAAAGATATTTTCCATTACGCGCTGAAAAATGGCTATGTCAGTGAGACTCCATAGGTAGGCGGGTGTATTAATTCATACAACCAATGGGTGTTGATGGTGACCAACTTCCTGGATGCCATATCGAGCTCCAGTTGGAGATTCGCACGGCTCATGTCCAGCTTTGCAGAGATCTTCAAGATGCGGCATGGGATACCGGGCTCTGTTGATCGTCAATTTATAGTCTCTGCAAGGCGGATCGCCTTGTCATGTAATAGTACTGGAACCACTGGCACAGCCCATTCCGCAAACTTTACAAGGCGCGTTCTGCCAAGGTGCTCCAGATGCCCAAGTTAGATCTCTACCTTGGTAAGCACGGAATAAGGGACTGGTCGCTGTCTGAAATATTTAGACAAAGCGTCCGGGTCCACGTATATCTTTGCCTTTCTCCCTTGATACTGTCACGGCCCTCCTGTACACCTCGGGGTAGTTCCTGATGATTTCATATCAGCTCCCAGGTTTGCACCCTGAAGATCTGCTGCCAGTCCAATTGGATTTTCGTTGCAGCCAGTCTCTGTCCAGAAGATGGGGGCCTGATCCTTTCACAACTATTGGGGGAAGTTGGACCATCTTTGCCCATGAGCGACTGGGGTCAAGGTGATTCCTATGGTTTGTAGAGGCATCCCCGTGTAAGTGGCCAACTTGGCCCTGTGTCCCGCAAGCACTTGATGCCAGCTTGGAGGCGCCTGAAGGTCTGTTCCCCCACAGTGGAAAAAATGGCTCCCTTGTCCACTTCCATTGGGTGTTTTGACCCAAAGTTTAATTTTGATAGGGCAAATTTGGAGTGACGATGTAGTTCAATTGAATTTGTTTGTCCTGGTGGATTTTCAGGACCTGGGCCTGGACGATAAGTGCACTGACGATTCTGACAGCCTTGTCTTGGGCGTATTCTTAGGCCCCAGGCACAGCACTCTTGCGACTGCACCCCCAAATCTTCTGTGGAGGCTTCTTTCACAGTCCTGGAGTTTTGTGGCCATCAGCCCATGTCCTTGTGTGCCATGGCTGAGTAGTGAGCAGGTGGTGGACAGGGCACAGTGCTGTCCACATGGAGACCTTTTTTCCAAATATGGGGAACGTACGACATTGAGCATGCTGTAGTCCACTGAACTTTGGAGTTTCTGGACCCCTTTTTCGGCATTTTCCAGGGCCAGTCCCAGTTCTATGGCTCTTTTCAGATCAAGGGCAGGTTTGTCTGCCTTTAGCCTGCTGAGCTTCTCTAATACTCTATCGCTTGTGATTGGGACTTTTGTAAGTTCTACCAGGTATTTATAATCATCCTATCTTATATCTGCTGCTGTTTTAAACCCTCGAGATTGTACACAAAACCAGTAAAGATGCAGATCATTTATCGTAAATATTTGCTGCATTTGACTTAATGTTAAAATTTATGGGATGTTGTTTTTAGAAAAGGATATTCTCAGAGTTTAGGAAAATAGATTTGTTATGGGGTTAATTCAGGTACATTGCATGTGTAGCCATTATTGTAGTTAATTGTAATTTTTGTTCTAATTGTTGCCTTTCTTGTGTGTTTTAGTTTAATAAATATTCTTTAATTTGAATGATTACAAGACTGTACCTTTCCTCATTGGTTTGAATATCTTTTCTCACATATCAAATTGCAAAACAAACAATTAAGAACCAGCATTTCAAGTTACTCTTTTGGGATTTGGGATATCCTAACATTTAACATGGTTCTTAACAGTATCCCAGTCACAGATTCGTTCAATTGTGCTGTTCTAGATATGGTGTACATACTTGGTATGTAGCGTGGGGTGGTTAATATGTTACACAGATCCTTTAAGGAATTCCAAAGTAAAGTCAAAGAATATTACTGTTCTACGAGTTTTAAGTTTGGTGATGGTAACACACTGAAATCACTAAAAAGAATAGTAATTCCATATAAAATAGCAGGGGCGAATCACTTTGATCAGTAAATGCAAAATGTCGCTGCAGTCCCAGAGAACCATAGGCTGCTCTTCCGGTTGAGAGCTAACTGGCGATGATTTACCCTGAGGATCAACACAGCTCAGGCAAGGGGCAAGGTTGAGAAGGAGGGGCCTTCATGAATAATCTCAGCTGGTACGGGAATGGAACCCACACTGTTGGTATCGCTCCGGATCACAAACCAGCCGTCCAGCCAATTCTGTTAAAGGATGCAGAGGAAGGATTAGGAATACACTAGGCGAGTTGAGAATATTAGTGAAAAATGTGACATTTGTAAAAAGTGCAGGAGAGTGCTATCGCAACCAGTAATAAATAAGTCTTTTATTTGTCGGAGACTTTTAACAGAACTGTAGCAATGGACTTCAACATATGGGCTGAACAATAATTTTCTTCTACAGTTTGTAGACATAGCGACTAGATTTAGTCTGTCAACAGTAAATTTTAATGAAGATAAAAGTAATTAGCGATAAAATAATGGGTAGACAGATAGGAACAGTGCTGGGAGCACCAGCGAAATTCTTAACAGACAGTGGAGGAGAATTTGCCAATGATGAATTCAGGAGTATGTGTGCAAATCTGAATAATGTAGAAATGTACATGCCGGCAGAAATTCCTTTTAGCATTGGGGTATCCGAGAAAAATCACATCATGACTGACAAAATGCTCCGCAATGTTTTAGCTGACCAATCAAATTGTAAATTAATAACTGTTCCAACATGGACAGGACATGGAAAAAACATGCTCCAGATGTTTGGGGGCTACAGCATCTATCAATTATTTTATTTCAGGAATCCAAAGAAATCTTCAATAATGTGGGACCATTCTCTGGCATTGGAGGAGCTGTCAAGTGTCAAGGTGTGCAGATTAAAATGTCCACCTTTGTTTTCTGGTAATTTGTCCTTGTTGTTTCAATACATCTGCTAGAACTCATCCCTTCTCAACTCCTGCCCATACATACAAACTCATGTCCCTTACCTGTTCCATAGCCCATTATGGACCCATTTCCAACTACGCCCTCAAGCCACCCCCCTGATCTTTTATAGTCCCTATGCCAACTGATGCCTCCTCCGCCCTTTGCCCTGAGCTCCTTGATCCCAACTCACTTAGTATCTACCATGAGCCAACCTCAGAAACCAAGATAAAAGAAAATTCTAAATATATAGTACAGACTTCACTATAAACAAGCCACTTTCATTAATGAAAGGCCATTCAATACATTTAAATGCCCCCAAGTACATAATCCTTTAGAAAACAAACATTTGTCTTAATTAGCCCCTTCAATAATCTCTTTGGATTGTCCATTAAATTGTCAATTATCCATTAAATTGTACAGCGCTCCACTGTGATAATAGGCTGTGGTACATAGTCAAGCAGTAATAATAGCACTTAAATATGAAAACTGTTTTTCAATTAACAGGCGGCGGCAGGCAACTTTTTTATTTTTATTTTCAGGCCATTTAAATCACTTCACAGCTCAACAGTTCTACAGATCGTATCTATCCTTCACGAGCATTTATACCTACCCTAAAAATGTTATACTCCCACAGTGTGGCTTAAGGCCCCACTCTAGCGAGAGTAGAGTTTGTTTGAACTCAGCATTGAATTCAAAAGACCCCACTGAGCTTTTCCTGAACGTTGGGAGTCACGTTCCAACCCTGCCTCTACTGGCAAAAATAGGATTGGAGGAACTAGAGACTTCCGGATCTGTGTGCTGCCTGGCATTTTTAAGGATCCTGGAGTTGCCACGACTTTGTGAAAATTTAGGCCAGTCTACTTTTATTTTCTTCTGATTGTCTTTAGAAGGCAAGGAACTCTGTAACAGGCCACATGATAAAATCAGTAGCTAAAACAAACAAACTATTTTTTAACTAAACAAAACAACTTATTTAATAAAACATTTTAAAAAAATACTATGAATTCACCCTGATATCTCTGGCACCCTGGAATTAAGAAGAGTTTGAAGCACTGAAATCGAAAATATACAAGCTAACAGGATAAAAAAAAACTCTCAAAGCATAATTACCTGGCAATAGCTAGCTGGAGAAAGCACCATACCTACTCAAGTAAACATATTTTTTCACACATTCTGGTCAGAAATGCTTTTGAGGCGTTACCTTGATTGTGTCATAGCACCCGAAATAGGAAGCTCGATATACAATGATGCCATTCACTGACACAGCAAATCCTTGATAAAGTCCCCGAGGCCCATCCCGCTTTGCAACTTTCATGATGCAATCAGCAAGGCCTGTAAATTGCCGTTCCTTGGGGCCTATAGTTTAAAAGAACACGTTTAGTTCTATTGAAAGATATCTTAGGTACAAATAAAAATTTTCGTATATAAAATTAGGGAGGCATGGTGGCTAGCACTGCTGCCTCACAGCGCCAGGGACCCGGGTTCGATTCCAGCCATGACTGTGTGGAGTTTGCATGCTTTTCCCCTTTCTGCGCGATTTGCCCCAGGATGCTCCAGTTTCCTCCCACAGTCCAAAGATATTAGGGATTGGGGGAGGAATGAGCCGAGGAAGAGTGCTCTTTCAGAGGGTCAGTACAGACTCAATGGCATCTTTCTGCACTGTAGGGATTCAATGGAATTCTGAAGAAACATGCTAGACTAATGAGTCACTGTGGTTGCACATTACAAATTAATCACAGTAATTGCATTACACCGACTCAGTGGCTGTACTCTCATTTGAGTCAGGATCTAAATCCCACTCCAGGACTTGAGCACGTAATTTACTCTGAAATCGTAGTGTATCCATATTACATTGTTGCAGGTGCTATTTTTTCCAGGTGAGACGTTAACACAATCACCTGCCGGTTTATAGCGAATGCACTATTGCCAAATTTAGGATGACACAAAAATAGGTGCAAAGGCAAGTAATGGTGATAATACAAAGAGTCTACACAGAGGGGTATAGACAGGTTAGGTGAGTGGGCAAAAACTTGGCAGATGGAATACAATGTAGGAAAATATGAAGTTATGCACTTGTTAGGAAGGATAAAGGAGCTGAATATTATTTAAATTGAGAAAGACTGTAGAAAACTTCAGCACAGAGGGATTTGGGGATCCTCGTGCATAAATCACAAAAAGCTACCATGCAAGTTCAGCAGGTAATTGGGAAGGAAAATGGAATGTTGGCTTTTATTTCAAAGGAAATGGACCACAAAAATAGGGAAGTCCTGCTAAAACTATTCAAGGCACGAGTTAGAATGCACCTGGCATTCTATGAACAGCTTTGGTCCTCTTATATACGGAAAGTCCAGAGAAAGTTCACGAGGTTGATCCGAGGTATGAAGGAATTTTCTCAAGAGGAGAGGTTGGGTAGATTGTGCCTGTACTCTTAGAGTTTAGAATGAGATGACCTTACTGAGAGTGCTCTGGTTTCCTTCCAAAGTCCAAGGATGTGCAGGTTAGGTGGATTGGCCATCCTAAATTGTCCTTAGTGTCCAACAAGGTTGAGTGGGGATTACTGGGATAGGGTGGATGTGTACTCTTAGATAGGGTGCTTTTTCCAAGGACCGGTGCAGACTCGATGGGCCGAATGTCCTCCTTCTGCACTGTTAGTTCTATACGGTTCTCAGGGGGCTTGACAGGGTAGATGCCGAGAGGATGGTTTCTCTTGTGGGAGAGTCTCGGACCAGAGGGCATAATCAAAGGGTAACAGGTCACCCATTTAAGACAGAGATGAGGAATTCCTTCTCTCAAAAGGTCTGCAGAATTCTTTACCGCAGAGAGTTGTAGAGGCTGGTTCATTAAGTATGTTCAAGGCTGAAATAGACAGAATTTGAATCAATAAGGGAATCAAAGGTTATGGGGATAAGGTGGGAAATTGGAGTTGAGGATTATATCAGATCAATCATGATATAATTGATCATGATCATGAGTAGACTCAATGGGTCTACTTCTGCTTCGACATCGTATGGTCTTATAACTGAGTATTTCTCCTCATATCAAAATCCCCACCCAAATTGTCATCGGGGTACGGGGTGCTTATCACCAAGGAGCTTGGTCCCTTTTTTCTCATCCTTTGAGCACATCATCGCATTCTTCTGCACCTATTTTCTTCACCTATTTCATTGGGATGAGATGTATATTGTCCATCAAAAACTGGGAAAATCTGTTAACGGATAAAAGACGACAAGCAGGAAGAATTTAATTGATATAAAACCTATTAACCCCCAAAGGTTGCCAAACAAAACCTATTAGGTTTGCCATTGGCTTCCTAGGCTGGGTCCCTCACTATAAAGCATTCTGTGCGCAATCACGGAACTTGACATCGGGAAGAGGGGTGGCAGGTGAAAGACACCCAATTGTTGCGTCCAGCATCCCCTCCTGTGACCCCAATATCGTCTTCATTCATTTGTAGCTTGGGTATTTCCTGAAATCTTGGATATTGTGTGGATGAACTGCTGCCAGAAGCCACCACTCTGGCTGCCAAGGAGCTGCTAACTAATTAGAGGCTAGTAGTTCTTGGCAAATAGGACCTCTGCTGCTGGACACATCAATCACACGAAGACATGATGGTGGTTAATTAAGTTCTAAGGAGCTGACTGGGGTTTGCTATGGCTCTTGGACCCACTTGGCCCAACAAATACAAGCCCATAAAATTAAACGAAACATCATGTAAAAATCCAACTGCAGAGATCATGGCAAATGAGAGAAGATACAAAGAACATCAAATAGAGTGAGAAAACTGATACCTATTAAATGAAAGCATGACAAGAAACAGGCAAGATATGTCAAAACTAACAATTTTTAAAAATCATAGACAAAATAACTGGAATTTTAAAAAGGGCACAAAGACTGACAAATCCTCCTGACCAGAATGTTTCCATATCATGTTCAAGAAAATAAGGGACCCCAACTATGATTTTCAGATTTCCCTCCGTTCAAGAATGTATGAACATAAGAATTAGGGGCAGGAGTAGCCCATTTGGCCCCTCAAACTTGCTCCACCATTCAATAAGATTATGCTAGAACTGCCTTCTGAGGAAGAGCGTTCGAAAGATTCATGACCCTCAGAGAAAACAAAATTATCATCGCTATCTTAAATGAGCGGCCCATTATTTTTAAACAATGACCCTTGGTATTAGAATCTACCACAAGAGGAAACATCCTCTCCATATGCACCCCATCAAGATCCCTCAGGATCAAAGGTTTCAATCAAGTCACCTTTTATCTTCTTTTTAAAAAAAAATCTTTTTATTGGCATTTCCCATATTTATAAACAGTTGTATATATACACATCGCATTTTTCTCACCCGCGCTAATTTCCGTTATTATACAGACAGGTTTAGTTTGTCCTTCGTTTAACTGACCCTACATTCATTTCATTGCCCTCTGGATCGGTCTATGGTTCCCCCCCAACTTCGGCTGTGCCCCCCCCCCCCGGGTTGCGCAGTCTTTTGGTACCTCATCTATCTTGGTGTTTAAAAAAAAATTCTTATTAGGTTACTCCTTGTTGCTGGCCTCGAACAGATTTTGGAGGAGACTGACAAACTGCCCCCAAGTATCCAGGAAGCCTTCCTCTGATCCTCAGGTGGCGTACTTAATCTTCTCCAGGTGGAGAAATTCTGAAAGGTCAGCGAGCCAGTCTGCAGCTGTAGGTGGTGCTGCCGATCGCCAGCCGAGCAGGATTCTCCAGCGTGTGATTAGGGAAGCGAAAGCCCCCTTCCCAATGTGTAACTCTGGCTGCTCCGATAGCCCGAAGATTGCCACTATGAGCATGGCTTTACCCTCACCCCCACAACCTTGGACATTGCCTCAGAGAAGGCTGTCCAGAACCCAGCAAGCTTGGGGCAAGCCCAAAACATGTGGGGGTGGTTGGCCGGGCCCCTCTGGCACTGCTCACATTTGTCTTCCACCTCCGGAAATAACCTGCTCATTCGGGTTCTGGTCAGGTGCGCTTTGTGCACCAATTTGAGCTGCATTAGGCTGAGCCTTGTACAGGAGGAGGTGGAGTTCAACCTGCTCAGTACTTCGCTACAGAGTCCCCATCCTACCTCTGTCCCCAGTTCGTCCTCCCATTTTTGTCTGGTCTCGTCCAGTGGAGTCCGGGCTCTGTCCAGTAGCTGTCCGTATATTTTCCCACATAGCCCCACCTTCTCGTTGCTTGCGCCTATCAGGTCCTCCAGTAGTGTGGTTTCTGGGGCCCGGGGTACCCCACTGTCTCTTTGCGGAGGAAGTGTTTTATTTGGATCTGTCTCATTTCCTGTCCTTTTGCTAGCCTCCACTTCCTCGTCAGTTCGTCTAGTGTCACCAGTCTGTGCCCAACCATCAATGTGCCACCGTCCCGCCTCCATCTTTTGAAGGTGGTATCTTGCATGGCTGAGGGAAATCTGGGATTGCCGCAGATGGGGGCCATAAGGGACATTTTGGTTATCCCAAAGTACTGTCTCAACTGGGTCCACGTTCTCAGTGTGGCCGCTACGGCTGGGCTCGTTGTGTATCTTGTTGAGGAGGATGGGAATGCTGCTATGGCCAGAGCTCGGAGGGTCGTTCCTTTACAGGATGCCTCCTCCATTTGTACCCAATCTGAGTCGGGTTCTTGTACCCATCCCCTCACTCTTTCTGCCGTTGCTGCCCAGTGGTAGTATTGTAGGTTTGGTAAGGCCAAGCCCCCTTTGATTTTCCTTCTTTGCAGTGTCTGTTTGGGAATTCTCAGGTTCTCCCCCCCCCCACACACAAACGCCACGATTAGACTGTCTACGTTTTGGAAAAAGGCCTTGGGGATGAAGATCGGAATGGATCTAAACAGGAAGAGGAACCTTGGCAGTACATTCATCTTGATCATCTGCACTCTCCCCGGCAGAGAGAGTGGGAGTGAGCCCCACCTTTGAAGGTCCCTTCTAACTTCCTCCACCAGGCTGGTCAGGGTTCACTTGTGGATCTGTGTCCAGTCTCTGGCTATTTGGATCCCCAGGTCGCGTAATCTGTTCTGGGCTGTTTTGAACAGGAGCCCTTCCAGCTCTGTCCCTCCCCCATTTGGGTTCACTGGGAATGCCTCGCTTTTGCCCAGGTTACGTTTGTAGCCCAAGAAGGTTCCAAACTCTTTCGGTATTTGCAGTATTGCCTTCAGTCCCTCCTGCGGCTTTGAGACATAGAGAAGCAGGTCATCTGCATAGAGTGAGACTCTGTGCTCTCTGTCTCCTCTCCGGATTCCCTTCCAGCTGTTCAGCAGGGCTATCGCCAGGGGTTTGATCGCTAGCGCAAACAAGAGTGGGGACAGGGGGCAGCCCTGTCTTGTTCCTCTCTGCAGATGGAAGTATTTAGAGCTGGTAAGTTAGTTCAGACACTCGCTTTGGGGGTGTTGTACAGGAGCCTCAACCAGGCGGTGAATCCCGCTCCTAGTCCAAACCGTTCCAGTACCTTGAGGAAGTATTTCCATTCAACCCTGTCAAAGGCCTTTTCTGGTCCAGGGAGACGATCACCTCTGGTGTGCTCTCCCCAGAGGGGGTCCATTATTACGTTCAGCAATCGCCTGATGTTTGCTGTGAGCTGCCTACCCTTGACAAAGCCCATTTGGTCCTCTGCAACCACCTCTGGGTACACAGCCCTCCAGCCAGGACCGTTGCGAGTACTTTCGCATCCATGTTCAGCAGTGAAATGGGTCTGTATGATCTGCATTCAGTCAGGTCTTTATCTTTTTTGGGTCTCAGTGAAATTGTGGCCTGCGCTAGCATGGGGGACAGGGTGTCACTTGCCAGTGAGTCCGCGAACATGTCCCTTAAATGTGGGGCCAGGACTGGTGCAAATTGTTTGTAGAAGTCTGCTGGGAACCCATTGGGTTCCGGTGTCTTCCCCGCCTGCATGGAGCTGATGCTCTCCATTTCTCCCAGGTCTATTGGTGCTTCCAGCTTCCCCCGTCTGTCTTCCCCCACAACTGGCAGTTCCAGTTCGTGCCCCTGTTGGGGGGCTCGGAGGTGTACAGCCCCTGGTAGAAGTTCTCAGATGCCCGATTGACCTCCTTTGGTTCTGTTACCAGTCTGCCTTTGCTATCCTTTACCTGCGCTATTTCCCTTGTGGCTGCCTGCTTTCTCAGCTGGTGAGCTAATAGGCGGCCAGCTTGGTCTCCGTGTTCGTAGAAGGTCCCCCGTGTCTGGCGGAGTTGGTACACTACTTACCTCGTGGATAGCAGGTTAAAGTCCATTTGCAGCTTTTTTCTCTCCACCAGCAGCTCTACGGTCGGGGCCTCGGAGTACTTTCTGTCGACTTCCAGGATGGAGTCCACCGGTTGTTGCCTGGCCACCCTCTCTTCCCTATCTCTGCTTGCCTTGTAGGCTATGATCTCTCCTCTAATCACAGCCTTCAGTGCCTCCCAGAACGTGGAGGGTGAGGCCTCCCTGTTTTGGTTGTTACTAACGTAGTCGCCTATGGCCCACAATGTTTTCTGACAAAAGGCCTTGTCGGCCAGGAGGTCCGCGTCCAGCCTCCATGTTGGGCACGAGTCCCGGCCTGTTTCCAACCTCACATCCATATAGTGTGGAGCGTGGTCAGAGGTAACGATCCCGTGATCCCTGGAAGCACCTATTTCCCCACTGCAAAGAAGTTGATATGGGTGTGTACCTTGTGTAATTGTGAGAAGTATGAAAATTCCTTCTCTCCCGGGTGCAGGAACCTCCATGTGTCCACCACCCCATCTGCTCCATAAATGCATGGAGTTCCCTGGCCATGCCAGTCCTTTTCCCTGCTCTGGGGTTTGATCGGTTGGTCAGTGGGTCCTGTACACAATTGAACCCCTATGATCAGTCGGTGTGTGACAAGGTCAGGGATTTCTGCCATGGTCTTCTTTATAAATTCTGTGTCGTCCCAGTTGGGAGCGTACACATTTACCAGTACGACCGGTGTCCCTTCCAGGACACTGCTGACCATGACGTACCGTTCCCCTGGGTCCGTAACTGTCTTGGTTTCCATAATACCTTGTCCTCCTGCTAATTAATATTGCTACCCCCTAGCCCTTGTCCCGTAGCATAAGTGGTATGTCTGTCCCACCCAGCCCTTTCTTACCAGCAGTCGGTGCTGCTCCCTCAGGTGCATCTCTTGTAGGTAGATTATATCTGCTTTTAGGCTTCTTTGTTGGGTGAAGACTCTCGATCTTTTTATCGGGCCGTTGAGTCCCCTTACGTTCCAGGTAACAATCCTGGTGGGGGTTTTCTGCCCCCCGTCCTGTGGAGTCACCCATACTTACCTGGTGGACGCGCCCCTACGCTCCAGGGTTTCCCTTCGTTAGGTGGCCGTCCAAAATGGCCGCGGTCGCCGCTCTCCTCATGAGGTCGGACCCCAGGGCTCCGGGGTTTCCTTTTGTCCAGGGGGCACCCAACATGGCCACCAGCTATGTGTACACCACTTGGCTGCGCCCCTGCACTCCAGGGTCTCCCTTCGCCCTGAAGCCCTCCTCAGTGGCTGTTGGTGGCACCATCCTGGTTCCTCGCCCTGCTCTATGCCTGCCGAGGCCTGTGTTCGTGCTGCTTATCTACCTATCCCTTCTCTTTGCTTCTATTTGTTCTGCGCTCTCCCCCCGACTCCTCTTCCCCCCGTCTCTGTTCCTCTGTTCACCCCGTGTTCCCCCCCCCTCTCTTTGTGCCATGCACTCCCTCTCCCCTGAGAAGCGTGCCGCTGCCCTCGTTCCTTCCTGCTCTCCCGTGTTCGCCCCCCTCCCAGTACTTGCCCTGCTCTGCTCCTGTTTTAGCTTCCTTTTGCTAGCCCTTGTCTCGCCCTCCTGTCCACCTTTCTCACCCTCATTACGTAAGAACAAGGAGCAGGAGTAGGCCATCTGGCCCCTCGAGCCTGCTCCGCCATTCAATGAGATCATGGCTGATCTTTTGAGGACTCAGCTCCACTTTCCGGCCCGAACACCATAACCCTTAATCCCTTTATTCTTCAAAAAACTATCCATCTTTACCTTAAAAACATTTAATGAAGGAGCCTCAACTGCTTCACTGCGCAAGGAATCCCATAGATTCACAACCCTTTGGGTGAAGAAGTTCCTCCTAAACTCAGTCCTAAATCTACTTCCCCTTATTTTGAGGCTATGCCCCCTAGTTCTGCTTTCACCCGCCAGTGGATACAACCTGCCCGCATCTATCCTATCTATTCCCTCCATAATTTTATATGTTTCCATAAGATCTCCCCTCATCCTTCTAAATTCCAAAGTGTACAGTCCCAGTCTACTCAACCTCTCCTCGTAATCCAACCCTTTCAGCTCTGGGATTAACCTAGTGAATCTCCTCTGCACGCCCTCCAGTGCCAGTACGTCCTTTCTCAAGTAAAGAGACCAAAACTGAACACAATACTCCAGGTGTGGCCTCACTAACACCTTATACAATTGCAGCATAACCTCCCTCATCTTAATTAACCTTGCTTCGCTCCCCCACCATTGCATTGAGAGATGGAACGCGCCCGGGAGTGAGTTAGCACAGTCCAGCACAGTCCGCCAAACATGTGTGTACAGTTCGTGATCATATTGTCTCTGTTTGCGGTCTGCCCTCTGCTCTTTGTTCCGATTCTTCCTTTCTTGTCCATCCCCGTCGCTTTCATGATGGCCAGTGCGGCTGTCCCTCCCCCAGTTTGTTCGCTCTAACGAACTCCTCCGCTGCCGCTGGGGTGTTAAAAAACAGCTCCTTCCCCTCAAATGTTACCCAGAGTTTGGCCGGGAATAGCACCGCAAATTTCATATTACTTTTGTAGAGTGCTGATTTGGCCCTGTTGAATTCAGCCCTTCTTTTGACCAGGTCCTCCCCAAAGTCCTGGTACACCCTTATGGTCTGCCCTTCCCACGTGGTAGATTTTGTCTGCTGGGCCCACTTTAGGATTTTTTCCCTGTCTTGTAACCTGTGGAGCTTCACGATAATCGCTCTGGGCTGCTCCCCGGCTTTGGGCCTGGGTCGGAGCGCCCTGTTGATTTCTGGGGGGTTTGAAAATTTCTCTCTTCCCACTAACTTGCCCAGCATTTGGGTGATGTAGCCTGTTGGGTCTCTGCCCTCCATCCACTCTGACAGACCCACTATTTTAACATTCTTCGTCTGGACCTGTTTTCCTGGTCCTCCACTTTCCCTCCTAAGCTCCCCTGGGTCGTTACCAGCCTTTTCACCTTGGTTTCCTGAGTTACCATCCTGTCGCTCTGGTCCGAGGCGGCCCTCTCCAACTCTTGAATCGTTTCCTCCTGCGTCTCCACCTTCCTTTCCAGGCCGTTAATGGTTCACTGCATTTTGTTCTTTGTCTCTGCCAGCATCTCCTTCATCATTGTGTGGAGTTCCGTCCTGAGTGCCTCCCTCATGGCATTTATCTGTTTTTATCTCCTCCATTCCTCCCACTGTGCACGGGGTGGGAGGGGGGAATGGTCGCCATGCCCTCTTCCTGCTCCGCTCGCAATATACAATAATATTTATTAGCTTCCCTAATTTCTTGCCGAATATGCATACTAGCCTTTTATGATTCATGCACGAGGACACTCAGATCCCTCTCAATCTGGGGGTGTTTCTGTGTTGCCTATCAGAGATCAGGCAACCTTTGATCTTGGGATTCCCAGTGGCCACACCTCCAAAATATATCTACACAGAATGCTGGATTATCTGGAAAGTACACCCAACGAGCTATATGCCGGTTTTCTTGCCTCAGCCAAAGATATTTTAAAATACATAAGGATCAAGAGGATAACTAAGGAAAGAGCAGGGCCAATTAGAGACCAAAAGGATATCTTGTGTGTAGAGGTGCAAGGCATGGGCATATTCTTAATTAATCATTTGCAAATGTCTTCACGAAAGAGAAGGATAAAACATGTTGTAAAGAGGAAGAATGTGAAAAATTTAATGGGGTAATCAGTGACAGAATTAAAATGATAAGCATAATAGAAAATGGATAAATCAACAATTCCAGATAAAATGTATCCCAGGCGGATAAGGAAGACAAGGGGGGAAACAGCAAGGCGCTGACTAGGTTTTCAAATCCTCTCTGAATGCAGGAATGATGCTGGTGGACTGCTACTGTTGTACTTGTGTTTGAAATGAAAATCGCTTATTGTCACGAGTAGGCTTCAATGAAGTTACTGTGAAAAGCCCCTAGTTGCCACATTCCGGCACCTGTTCGGGGAGGCTGGTACGGGAATTGAACCGTGCTGCTGGCCTGCCGTGGTCTGCTTTAAAAGCCAGCGATTTAGCCCAGTGTGCTAAACCAGCCCCTAAAATGAAAAATGAAAATCGCTTATTGTCACGAGTAGGCTTCAATGAAGTTACTGTGAAAAGCGCCTAGTCGCCACATTCCGGCACCTGTTCGGGGAGGCTGGTATGGGAATTGAACCGTGCTGCTGGCCTGCCGTGGTCTGCTTTAAAAGTCAGCGATTTAGCCCAGTGTGCTAAACCAGCCCCTAAAATGAAACAAAATGAAAATCGCTTATTGACACGAGTAGGCTTCAATGAAGTTACTGTGAAAAGCCCCTAGTTGCCACATTCCGGCGCCTGTTCGGTGAGGCTGGTACGGTAATTGAAACGTGCTGCTGGCCTGCCTTAAAAGCCAGCGATTTAGCCCAGTGTGCTAAACCAGCCCCTATAATAAGCTTTTCTTGTCACAAGTATGAAGTTACCGTGAAAAGCCCCTAGTCGCCACATTCCGGCGCCTGTTTGGGTAAGTTGGTACGGGAATTGAACCCGCGCTGCTGGCCTTGTTCTGCATCACAAACCAGCTGTCTAGCCCACTGAGCTAAACCAGCCCTCCCTGAAGTGATAGCAGCTCGGGAACTGTGAGTGGGAGAAATTCAGAGTGCAGACTGGGAAGGTAAGTGATATTTAAAAAAAAAAAAAACTTACTTTGGGGATTCTCAGGCCTTCACTTCGGGAGCTGTGAGCGGGGGAAATTCAGAGTGCAGGCTGGGAAGGTAAGTGATTCTCTGAGTGGTCTGAAAAAAACCTGAAACGTGACATCACAGAAGGGCTGTGATTTGATTGGCTAATAGAAAAGCTGTGCTAAATTTGAAAATTCATTTAAATTACTGTTTATAAATTGCTTTCAGACTGAGGTGACAAGGAGAAAAATTAAAAAATTAAGTAAAATCTAAATTATAATCTAATTAAATAAAATAGAGATGAAGGGTCACATGATGTGTTCTTCCTGCATGATGTGGGAGCTGGTGGACCCCATTGTGGCTCCCAGTGACCATGTCTATATAAGCGTTGGTTGCTCGAGGAACTCCGGCTCAGAGTTGATTGGTTGGATTCTGAGTTTCGGATGCTGCGACACATCAGGGAGGGGGAGAGGTATCTGGAAACTGTGTTTCAGGAGGCAGTCACACCCCTTAGATTAAACACCTTGAATTCAGCCAGTGGTCAGGGACAGGACTGTGTGGCTACAAGTGAGGCAGATAGAGGGATGCAGGAGAAGGTAGTGTTGCAGGAGCCTCAACCTTTGTCCCAGTCCAACAGGTTGAGATTATTGCTCCCTGTGCGGACGGGAATGGGGACTGGAGAGAGGAGGAGCAAACTGACCACAGCACCATGGTATAGGGAGCCATTCAATTGGGGGAGAGAACGGAAATTTAGTCATAATAGGGGATAGTATAGTTAGTGGCATTGACACTGTTCTGTGAACAGGATTGAGAATCTCGAAGGTTGTGTTGCCTGCACCAGGCAGGATATCTCATGTGGGCTGCAGAGGAACTTGGAGTCGGAGGGTAAAGATCCAGTTGATGTGGTCGACATAGGTACCAATGACATAAGTAGAACAAAGACAGAGGTTTTGTTAAGGGAGTATGAACAGCTAGGAGCCAAATTAAAAAGCAGAACCAAAAAGGTAACAATCCCTGGATTACAACCTGAGCCACGAGTTAATTGGCATAGGGTCAATAAGATTAAGGAGGTAAGTGCGAGGTTCAAAGATTGGTGTGGGAGAAATGGGTTTGAATTCATGGGACATTGGCACCAGTACTGGGGAAATACTGTTCCGATGGGATGGTCTTCATTGGAATTTTGCTTGGACCAGAATTCTGGTGAATCAAATAAATAGGGCTGTAGCTAGGGCTTTAAACTAAATAGTGGGGTGGGGGGAGGGGTTCAGTTGTATGGAGAATTAGAAAATCAAAGTTAAAGGAGAAGGTAGAAGTGCAGGTTAACGACGAGGACTTTAAACTAGTTAAAGGAGCCAAGGGCTCAGGAGAGGTTAGTTCAGTTTCCAGAACACTTAACAGGACAGAGAGAATATAAGGTGGCAGGAATCTAACTTCAGGCAGAGCAAGAAAGGTGAAAAATGTGAGAAGAGAGGTGGTCAATGCAGGACTGAGGATGTTATTGCACCGAGATGCACGCAGTATATGGAACAAGGTAAAAGAGCTTATTGCGGACATTGAAATTGGCCGGTATGATGTTGTGGGCATCACAAAGACATGGCTGTGAGGGGATCAGGGCTGGGTGTCCTATCGAAAGGACAGGCAGATGGGCAGAGCTGTTGGGGTTGCATTGTTAGTAAGGAATAAAATTAAATCGATAGCAAGAAGCAATATAGGATCAGAAGGTATAAAATCTGTGTGGGTAGAGTTGAGGAATCGTAAAGGTAAAAAAGATCCTGATGGGAGTTACGTACAGGCCCCTTTGCAGTAGTCAGGATATGGGGGAGAAAATAAATCAGGAGACAGAAAAGGCATACAAGAAAGGCAATATTTCAATAATAATGGGGGATTTCAATATGCAGGTGGACTGGGAAAATCAGGTTGGCAGTGGATCCCAAGAAAAGGAACTTGTGGAATGTCTAAGAGATAGTCTTTTGGAGCAGCTTGTTAGAGAGACCACTAGGGAACAGGTAATTCTGGATTTGGTGATTTGTAATGAGGCAGACATGAAGGAACCCTTAGGGGGCAGTATCCCCAAGTAGCTGGAATCAGATGTAATGGAATTACAATTAAAGAAAGATAACTACAAGTTATCTTAAAGAAAGATAGCTACGGTTTGCTTGTTCTGCACTGTAACCAATCACTGTTTTGTTGATGTACCATTTGTCAATGTTCTCTGTTGATTATTCCTGTGTCTACTATGTACGTAATGTGTATGTTCCTCGGCCGCAGAAAAATACTTTTCATTGTACTTCGGTACATGTGATAATAAATCAAATCAAATAAATCAAGGAGGACAAGGCATCCATGGTTGACGAGGGAAATCAAGCATAAAAGCAAAAGAAAAAGCACAAAGTGGCACGTTTTAGTGGGAAGCCAGAGGACTGGGAAGCCTTTACAAGCGAGCAGAGGACAACTATAAAAGCAATAGGGCGGGAGAAGGTGAAATAGGAGTGTAAGCTGGCTAGTAATATGAAAAAAGATAGGAAGGTTTTTTTCAGTATGTAAAAAAGTAAGAGAGGCAAGAAAACATTAGACCACTGGAAAACGAGGCTGGAAAAGTAGTAATAGGAAACAAAGAACTGGCAGAGGAACCAAATAATTACTTTGTATCAGTTTTCACAGTGGAAGAAACTAGTGGGATACCAGGACTCCAGGAGAATCAAGGGGCAGAGGTGAGGCTAATGGTCATCACTAAGGAGAAGGTTCTGGGGAAACTGGAAGGTCTGAAGGTGGATAAATCCCCTGGACTGGATGGACTACACCCCAGGGTTCTAAAAGAGATATCTGAGGACATTGTGGAGGCATTGGTGGTGATCTTTCAGGAATCACTGGAGGCAGGAAGAGTCCCAGAGGATTGGAAAGTGGCTAATGTAACACCATTGTGTAAAAGGGAGGGAGGCAGAAGGCGGGAAATTATAGGCCGGTTAGCCTGACTTTGGTTATTGGTAAGATTTTAGAGTCCATTATTAAAGATGAGATTGTGAGTACTTGGGAGTGCATGATAAAATAGGACTGAGTAAGCAAAAGCTTGGTCAAGGGGTAGTCATGACTGACAAATCAGGTAACAAGCAAGTTAGACGAAGGAGAACCAGTGGACGTCATCCAGATAGATTTCCAGAAGGCCTTTGACAGCGGGGCCATAGAGAGGCTGTTAACTAAGTTAAGAGCCCATGGTGTTAAGGGTAAGATACTGGCATGGATAGAGTATTGGCTGATTGGCAGAAGACAGAGAGTGGGGATAAAGGGGAGTTTTGCAGGATTGTGGCCGGTGACTAGTGGTGTCTCAAGAGTCGGTGTTGGGACCACAACTTTTCACAATATACATTAACAATCTGGAAAAAGGAACCGAGGGCACTGTTGCTAAGTTTGCAGATGATACAAAAATATGCAGAGGGACAGGTAATATTGAGCAAGCAGGGGGCTGCGGAAGAACTTGGACAGGCTAGGAGAGTGGGCAAAGAAGTGATAGATGGAATACAATGTGGAAAAGTGCGAGTTTATGCACTTTGGAAGGAAGAATGGACGTATAGACTATTTTCTAAATGGGAAAACGCTGAGGAAATCAGAAGTACAAAGGGACTTAGGTGCCCTAGTTCAAAATTCTCTTACGGTTAACATGCTGGTTCTGTCGGCGGTTAGGAAGGTAAATGCAATGTTCGCATTCATATCAAAAAGGCTAGAATACAAGAGCAGTGATGTACTTCTGAGGCTGTATAAGACTCTGGTCAGACCCCATTTGGTGAATTATGAGCTGTTTGGGGCTTGTATCTGTAGAAGAATGTGCTGGCCTGAAGAGCTTGTCATGTGAGAAGCGGGTGAGGACTCTGGGTCAAACTCATTGGGAGTTTAGAAGGATGAAGGGGGATCTTATTGAAATTTACAGGATACTACGTGGCCTGAATAGAGTGGACGTGGAGAGGATGTTTCCATTTGTTGGTAAACTAGAACCAGAGGGCACAATCTCAGACCAAAGGGACGATCCTTTAAAACAGAGATGAGGAGGAATTTCTTCAGCCAGAGGTGGTGAATCTGTGGAACTCTTTGCCGCAGAAGACTGTGAAGGCCAAATGGCTGGGTGTCTTTTAAGACAGAGATAGATAGGTTCTTGATAAATAAAGGGGATCGGGGGTTATGGGGAGAAAGCACAAGAATGGGGATGAGAAAAATATCAGCCATGATTGAATGGCGGAGCAGACTCGATGGGCTGAGTGCCTCCTACGTCTTATGGTCTAACCGGAGTCATACAGTTTAACTTCAAAGGTACCCACATTATTAGAAACAATTCAGAGACGATATAAATTGTCATTCATAGAAAGACACAGAATAATCAAGGACAGTCAGCATGGTTTTATTAAGGGAAGGTTATATCCAACTAACTTGATTGAATTTTTTGAGGAAGTAACAAGGAGAGTCCATGAGGGCAGCACGTTTTAGACCCCACAAGCTTTTAATTTACTCATCAATTTGTGATGCGGAGTCTCACTAAAATCAGTGCAAAGTTGGATTCAGCGGCAGTGTTGGGTTCAACAATTATAAAGGGGGTCCTTTAAAATATTAGCTAAAATATACTGGAAAATAAAATGGTTCTTGAAAATTATTGGATTTGTAGAAATGTGCTCAAGTTATAAAATTGACTAAACTTTTGAATCCTGACCATGGCTGTCTCAAATGTTGCAAAAGATGTACTGTAGAAAAGCGATGAGGGTACATTCAACAATCTCGTAACTGAGACCAGACGGGACATAGGGGGCTGGATTCTCTGGTCACCGATGGCGAAATCATGTTCGGCGAACGGTCGGAGAATCACATTTCCCGACTGAATTTGAGGCGGTGCCACTCACGCGATGCTCCGCCCCCTCTAAAGCGACGTACTCAAGAGTACCCTGCATGCCGTACCGACGACCTCAGGCCATTGTCCAAGGCCCGCCCCCCGATACTCCGCCCCTGACCGGCCGAGATCCCGAAGAGCATGGGGCACGTGTGGTCTCACCTGTCGGGAACTCGGCGTGGTGACAGCGCAATCAGTCCAGCGCTGCCACAGTTGGGGGAGGGCCGATCTGCGGGGGGGCGGCGGCACTGTGGTGGGGCGGTCCGGGACGTGCGAGCCGGCCGAAGGTGGGGACTATTTCACGGGCTGGGTCCGCGGGCTGCATCCGCCATGAAGCACGGTGCGACCACTGCAGGCCGCCGCTGTGCGCATGCGTGGCCACGGACCCGGCAATTTTCCAGACCGTCCTGCTAGCCCCCAGAAAAACGGGGAATCGGTGGCCGTTTTGCGCCAGTTTTCCTGGCGTTAAACGCCACCGTTCCCACTCCGGCGTGGGAACATAGTCTCCCAATTGGATAATCCAGCTCAGGGAGTTTGAACGTGGGACAGGAGCCATGAATGATCATTAATTTGAAGTCATTGATTAATGTCTAATTAACCCATCACCTGTTAAGTGATTGATACTTTCCTGAACGAATCATGAGGGTCTCAGCTGAGAATTAGAACCAATGAAACCAAATAAGGGCTAAAGCATAAATAAATATTCCCTGAAGAATGTGATCCGTGGACTTCCGGTGGTTGCATGGAGTGAGTGGTCACACATTTGGTGCTTTTAGCTCATGGGTGGTTTTTCGGACCTTTTCCCTGGTTAACAGGTGAATGTGAGGTGGAAAAAAAGTGCAGGAGAGTGAGTGGAAGAGATTGACCCCCTGGTGAATAGAGCCGAGGGCCAGAAGCAGTCGAAAAAGAGGGAATCCGTCGGTTGGAGCTGGTGCGGCGCCTGCAACGCAGGTGGAGATGGCGGAGGGGGCAGGGAGCAAGGTTGCCGGCTCAGTGGTCGACGGACCAGCTGGTGAGCATCTTGAATAAGAAGTTCACCCAGCAACATCAGGAGAGTCCAGAGGGTGGATTTGATCAAGGAGGTGATCGATCACGTTGAGACGAAGCTGGCAGTCCAGTCAGGCAATCCAGAAGATAGAGGTGATGTGGGAACATGAGTAGCAGCTTGCCTCGATGGCGCCAGAGATGTGGCTGATGCGGGACCAGCAGAGGCGGCTCCAGGAGAAGGTGAAGACCTGGAGAACCGGTCACGCAGGCAGAACATACAGATTGTGGGCCTGCCGGAGGGGATTGAAGGAGCCGATGCTGGCGGTACGTGGGATGGATGCTCGAGAAGCTGCTAGGAGAGGGTGCATTTGTACAGCCTTTGGCGGTGGATCGAGCGCACAGGGCGCTAATGAGGAAACCCCAGGGGACTGAGCTGCTGAGGGCGATGGTGGTGTGGTTGCACCAGTTCCTGAACAAGGAGCAAATATTGGGGTGGGCCAGGCAGACGAGGCGCTGCAACTGGGAGGGCAGTGCACCAGGACCTGGGTGCAGAGCTGGCCAAGAGAGAGTAAGTATTCTAACAAGGTCACGTTGGCCCTCTACAGGAAGATGAAGTTGGGCTACTGTACCCGGCATGTCTGTGGATCACCTACGAAGGCCGGAAGTTGTACTTTGGATCGGTGGAGATGGTCGAATTTGTCAGAGACAATGGACTGGCAGGAGAAGGTGGACCTTGAACTTTTGTGGAGATGCTGTGATGCTGCTTTTAACTTATATTTGGGGCCATTTCCTTCTTTTTCGGCGTCAGGTTTGCTTTTTGTTCTTTGTTCGAGGATGGGGGGTTGGTCTCTTTGTTTGGCTTGGGGAGGGGTTGTTTTGCTTTGTTTGCACTCATGTTCAAGTCGGGTGGAGGGGAATCAGTGGGGGAGTAGGATTATAGGCGCCAAGGGTAGGGGCAACCAGGCTATCTGGGCAGGCTAGTTCTTGGAAGCGCAGTGGGGGATGAGTGTAAGGTTAGTGGGGAGATGGGGGCAGGGGTTCATAGAATTTACAGTGCGGAAGGAGGCCATTCGGCCTATTGAGTCTGCACCGGCTCTTGGAAAGAGCACCCTACTTAAGCCCACACTTCCAGCCTATCCCCGTAACCCAGCAACCCCATCTGCCTTGGCCATTTTAAACTGAGTTTTCTCACACTGTTTAATTAGTTCCATGTATAGAGCGTATTGACCGTGCATATTGTTGTTTCAGTACCAGGCTGGAAATTTCCTTCAAACAAACCTTTCCCAATGTCAGCAGCCAAGCGTGTTCGCGCAAAATCCAGGGGATACACAAAACAGAGGGACGTGGCACCTGCAGCTCCTCCTGATGCTAAATTTGCCAAGAACCATTTTCCAAACTGTAACATAAAAGGAAAGATTATCACACTTGTAAATTAATATTTGAACTGGTTATTAGCACTTTTAATTGCAGTTACTCATTTTGTTTTCTCAACAATTGTCAAGGCTTCCAAACATGGTGCAACTATTTTTTTTATCTAATCAGTACTTGCTTAAGTCACTGAAGTTTACTTGCAAGTTTTACATCTTTCCAGGTTCTAGGTCAGGTATATGGTTTAAAATATAACAAGGCAAAGTTACATAATAAAGAAAAACAGAATCATCAAAAACATGAAACTGCAATGCATTATTTAAGATCCATTACTGGAGCCATTGGTATTTGATGAGCTAGACACAAGATATTCCTGGGAAAGTAAGCTAGACTTGGCTAAATAGTCTGCAGGAGTACTGCAGGGATATACCTCTGGAGTATCTTCATGGGGTCAGATGGCTTTGTCTGCAAACCAGTAAAAGGTTGCTTCTAAGAAACTATATAATCAGATTAAGATGCAGATGGCTCCTTTCCATTAACATCACTAGTATAGCTATTTTTTGAACTGACACTGGTGTACTTTGACTTGACTTGCTTTGTCAGGCATGTTGTTTTCATATTAATGGCAGGGTCCATTTCCAATTCATAGATCTTCACAAATGACCCTTGGGAGACATGCTACTGCTTGCCTGCATCATGATTGCAATATTCATCTGGTAATGAGACCTTCTCTTGTCTAAGAACAACAATCTTCTATCTATCCTTGTAATTGAAATACCCCCCTCCACACAGGGCAGCATGGCAGCGCCGTGGTTAGCTCTGCTGTCTCATGGGGTCGAGGACCTGGGTTCGATCCTGGCCACGAGTTACTGTTCAAGTGGAATGCGCACATTCTCCCAGTATGTGTGTGGGTCTCACCCCCATACCCAAAGTTGTGCAGGGTAGGTGGATTGGCCATGCTAAATTTCCCCTCAATTGGATTTACCTTTTTTAAAAGCAATTGATATCCCTCATCTCTGGAACCATTTTTGTAAATTCTAAAGCCTTCACATCCTTCTTGAAGTGCAATGCCCAGAATTGGATGCAATGCTGAGGCTGAACCAGCGTTTTAATCAAGGTTCATCATAACTTAGTTGCTTTTGTACACTTTTGCCTCCATTTGTAATAAGAGACCCACATGTCTTTCTAACCACTTTCTCAACCAACCTGCCACCGTCAACTTACAACTCCAGGTTTTTCTGTTCCCGCAATCACTCAAGAATTGTGCGCCCTTTAATTTATATCCTCTTCTCCTTCTTCTCTGCCACAGGTCTACCCATTCCACTAGTTTCTCAATGTCCTGTCGTCTGTGAATTTTGAAATTGTGCCATCACTACTCTGCTTCATGTCACTGTCCTTTTTATTCCATGGGCTTCAATTATGTTGGCAACCTATTATGTGGCACCATACCAAATCAATTTTGGAAATACCTATGGACAACATCAATCACATTACCAACTTCAAATCTCTTTACCTCAACAAAAACTAAACTCAAGCTGGTTAAACACGAGGCCTTATCCTCACCAATCTACCTGTTCCTGATGCATCTGTTCATGACAGTATTTGTACAGTCCTTGTGCAGACAATGCTCTGCCTTCACACTAAGGATACCATTAATCGTGTTAAATGGCACAGACTTATAGATCTAACAACTCAAAAATGAGCATCCATGAGGCACTGTGAGCCATCAACAGCAGTAGTATTGTATTTAACCAATCTGTAACCTCATGGCCCAGAATATCCTTTACTTTACCATTACTATCAAACCAGGGGATCAACCCTGGTTGAATGAGCAATGCAGGAAAATGCTGTATGTTCAGTAGATCTTACGAAGAGGTTCTGAGCCTTGTATGGTGGAACATTAACTTTTTATTGATAACACATAACTATGTGCATATATACAGGGTATCTCAAGCTACAAGCCATCTCCATGCTTGAATCTACACCAGCATCTGTCCAGTCCAAACTGATCCTAGAGTCAGATCATGTGTCACATTAACACCCTCCTCTCCTGGTTGTCATCTTCTTCTAATTTACTCAAGTGCATAATCGAAGCTTCACCTTGATGGATCAGGAGGAGGTTCCTCCTGATCGCTACCTTCAGGTCTATGGATGAGGTATGGCCTTAGCTGGTCAACATCCCTCCTGAATATATACATAGCCATGAGCCAACTCCAGAGTTGCCAGATCTCTGTCCAGTCAACAACTGACCCTACTCTCAGGTGTCTCCTCACATCACACTGAGGGTAGCACTATTTCCCAGTCCCACTTTAATCCTTGCTATGCCAGATACCTTTTTATTACAGAAAACATACCAGGAGCACCACCAGGCATACCTAAAAATGAGATGCCAACCTGGTGAAGGGACAATACAAAACTACTTGTGTACTAAATAACAGATTCAGCAGAAAGAGCTAAGCTATCCCACAACTAATGGATCAGATCAAAAGCTATACAGTCCTGCCACATCCAGTTGTAAACACTGGTGGACCATTAAGCAACTAACTCGAGTAGGAGCCTCATAAAATTTCCCCAGCCTCATGATGGGAGAGCCCAGCACATCAGTATACAAGTCAAAGTTGAAGTGTTTGCAGCCACCTTCAGCCAGAAATGCCGAGTGGATGATTCCTCTTGGCCTCCTCCTGAGATCCCAACATTAGAGATGCAAGTCTTGCCTGATTACAGCATTGGTTCAAACATGGATAAAAGCCCTGAGTTCCAGAGAGTAAGTGAGAGTATTTGCCCTTGACAGCATTTGACCAAGTCAGACATCAAGGAACCCTGCAAGTCCGTGGGAATCAGGGGGAAACTATCTATTGGGTTGAGTCAGACATAGCAGACGGAAGATGGTTTCTGTTGTTGGAGGCCTCCAGGATATGACTATAGGAATTCCCCAGAGTAGAAGTATCCTTAGGCCCATTATTTTCAGCTACTTCATCCAGAAACCTTCACTCCAACAGTGTCAGATGTGCGAATGTTTATTGATAACTGCAGCATTCAGTGCCATTCACAATGCCTCAGACACTGAAACAGTCCATATCTGTATGAACAAGACATGGCAAAACTCAGGCTTGGGCTGATAACTGACAAGTAACATTCAAGTCGTACAAATGCCAGGCAATGACATTCTGCTAAAAGTGTGAATTGAACCATCGCCCTTTGGCATTACCCCCATCAACATCCTGAGGGTCAACAGTGACTACCAACTTAACTGGACCAGCCACATAAATACTGTGGCTACAAAAGAAGGACAGAGGCTGGGAATTCTGCTGCGAATAACACCTCCAATTCCCAAAGCCTGTAAATTATCTACAAGGTACAAGTTAAGAGTGGGATGGGATACTCTCCATTTATCTGGACGAGTGCAACTCCAAAAACATCAAGAAGCTTGACTCCATCGAGGACAAAGCAGCCTACTTGATCAGCACATCATCCATCACTGGCAAGATAGCAGCTGCATGTTCCATCTACAAGAAACATTGCAGCAATTCACCAGGACATACCAAAACCCTGACTTCTCCAGTCAGGCCAATGGCAGCACACAGAACAAATGCAGCTTTCCTTGCAAGTCACTGACACTTCCATGACACTGTACCAAAATCCTGAATCTTGCTTCTTAACAGCCCTGTAGCTACATGAATTGGACTGCAGCAGTTTAAGAATGTAGCTCACCATCACCTTCTCAGGGACAATTAGGGATGGGCAATAAATCGTGGTCTTGCCAGTGATGCCCACATCCCAAGGACACCTTTTTAAAAAAAGTTTTATTTAGCTGCTGCTCAGCCAAGTCCTCCGCCTCCATACATAGATTGTCTTTTTGGTCCCTGATGAGCCCCACCATCCCATTAGTACCTTTTTTCCTATTTATATGCCTGTCGAAGACTTTTGGATTTCCTGTCATGTTAGGTGTCATTCTCCTCTCATTTGTTTCTTCACTTCCCATCTAAACTTCTTATTTTCAGCGTGGTTGTCACTTGCATCTGTCATACACAACGCCCATTTTCTGCTCTATTTTACTCTGTCTCCGTCATCCAGGGAGCTCCAGTTTTGTTTGCCCTCATTCCCAAGAACTAGATTCAGCAATGTTCCCTTCCTGTTTAAGCTTGAAACATACTAGGCAAGAAAATTCTCATGAACCTCTTTTCCCTCTCTCGTCCTTCACACGATTAGTACCCGAGTGTATATTGAGATAATTTAAATCCCCCATTATTACATATAGTTCTCTTTGATCTCACTGAAAATTTACTTCTCTATATATTTTCCACTTTTTGGTGGTCTAATTGATATACCTATACATCCCTGAACTCTACCCAAATACATTTTGTCCTTGGGCCCTTTATGTTTGCTCATTTGGTCAAGTATTAAGCCTTTATTTGCAGACTGTACGTAGTGGCATGACTAATATTAATAGTTTGATTCGTCTCAAACAAGACACTACTTATGATTGCAGTGCTTAAATGTAATAATAAAAGTATCCTCATTTCTTCCTTTGAAATCCACACATCATTACAGTACAGTTTTAACTGCGTAAGTTATTGGTTTACCCAAGACAAAAGGGTTTATAGCGTGTTCAGCATTAGAACAGTAATGTTCCAGACATTTGTGATAATGCTATATCATTTAATCATACCTGTTTCTCTTTGTCAATTCCTGCCATAAATATTTGCTTGTACTTGTCCTTGAAGGCAAAGTTCAAAGCCTGAGTTGGGAAATATCGAATCACATTCGCTAAGTTGCCACGCCAAAAACTCACAAATCCTAAACAGAAAGAGCTTTTGTAAGAACGGATGGCAAATATGTAAAACAATATCATCAGAAAGATTTGCAGATACTGAAAATTAAGCAGTTACGGGCTCAGATCATCCAGTCTCAAGATGGTCAGAAACCAGACATACACTCCAAGATTGTGCCAAGATTGCACTATGGGACCTCTCAGAAGTCCGAATGCAATGACTCTGTGGGAATTATCCAGGATGTTTAAATTTCCGATGGGACCCTCCACAGTCTCCAACTGAGTGTCTTTGGACAGTTCCTATGTACTTACCTGGATAGTTCCGCAGGAAATGCCAAGACAGATACCTAGTCGAACACCTGTGTAACTATACAACTGATTCCTCCACCCCCAACTCCATCCATGACCTACCCCACTCCTCCCCTGACCACACTCCTCCCCTGACCATCCAACCCGATCTGACCTGACCTCATCAACTAATTCTACCACCTGACCCTCCAACTCAACTCCCCCGACCCAACCCCACTACCAGCTTACAGGTTCAATATTTTAATTCCTTTAATATCTAAATTTCGTTTAAAATGTACAAACAATAATTTATATTTACAGTTTAAACAATCCCTGAATGACAGATTGTGATTATTCAAGCAGAGGTGCTACTTGGATTTATAGGAGATACTTTGAGTCATCAGTTGCTTAGTAAATTCGACAGAGAAGTATAACAGCAATATTTTGTACACTCCAATTAGGTGAATAATGTCAACTGCATCGGATCCACCCGACCTCAGACTATCTCTGCTCTTTAAAAGCTTTCACTCACGGTTTTTCAAATTGTTACCAATTGCCTGATTTTGGGACTACTGTCTCATTGTCTGCTATTGCTGTACACCATGCTGTGAGGATAGATGTAGGTAAAAGTGGGAGCCATCTACTCCACTTCCTTAGAATCATAGATTATTGTATCACAGGAGGCCTTATCCAAGTCCACCTCATTGATGTGTAACAAGAAACACAATAGTCACTATCACAAACCCTCAGGACTTGCCATCCCCTTCCACCAGAGAAACATCCATTCATCACTACTGTATGGCTACTATTTCCTAGTGAATTATCCATTATTTTGTCCTTGCTTGCCTCACTTATTCCTCCCATTCATCATAGGCTCACTTTACTCTTCCTGCCAACTTCCAGTTGTGAAGTCTCTTGGTACAGTTTGTGTTACAAGGTGGAATATGAATGCAAGTTTTTGTTGAACTTGCTACTTAGGTAATAATGCTGCATTTGCTACACTCCCAAACCAGCAACCTCTCCATCTCAAAAGGACATTAGCAGCTTGGAAACACCATCCTGACTTGGAGCAATATCGTCACTTCTTCAATATTCAATAGGTTAAAATCCTGGAACTCCCTAACAGCATCATGGGTCTACCTACACATGGCCTGCAGCTATTCCAAGGTCCATCTCCTTCTCAAGGGCAATTAGGGATGGACAATAAATACTGGCCCAGCCAGGGATGCGGAAATCCCATGAAAGAATAAAAAAAAAATCAACTGACATTTTTCTATCAGGATAGTACCACACCTTCCCACATTTATATGAAGTAGGATTTCCAGTGGCATAATGCAGGGGTGAGACATGCATGAGGTGGCTCCCGCTGGAGTACTGAACCTTTTGCTCCTTTCTCTCAAGTATCGGCGAGGGAGGGAGGGTGGGGGTTCCTTTTGAAAACCCACATTATTAATGGAATAAGGATTTGATATGATTGAAATGCCTGGAGAAGACATTTCAGAAAGAAGGTGGACAGATGTTCATCGACGGAGTACTCTGAGTTTGTTGGCGAATAAAATGGCGGAGGCAGCCTGTGAGGCTCCAGACACTCTACTAACAGTCGAGATGCTTTCTAGTACCTTGGCGAAGAAATTTGATAAACACTGATGGATTGTATCAGAGGACCTCCACAAATTAATGGAAGAGGCCTTGGCTCCCCTCAGGGTGGCTCTGGAGAAGACCACTGAAACCGTGAAAGTCCATGGAGTCACGATAAATGATATGAAATGGCCCTTTCGAGCCAGTGATTGGATTGTCTCATTGGAAGCGGAGATGTCTTTGGTGGCTGAAGCAAACAAGCCGTTGAAGGCTAACATGAATGATCTAGAGAATCAGTCCAGGAGGCAAAACATTCGAATTGTGGGGCTGTCAGAGGGGATGGAAGACCCAACTCCCATGCAGTCTCGCAGAGATGTGTTGCTCGTTCTGGGCGAGTGTGCTGAACACTCAATTTGGCTCTGTTTCGTTACTTAGCTTTGGAGTCGCCAGGTATCGTTAAGATACCGCCACAAGTTTCAAGGCCAAGTTCAAAGCAATACAACCATACACCAATTAGTAAGTTCAAACAAGACACGTTTATTATATTACAGTAATCTACTAATCATGTATATAAACTATAAGACTAGACTAATCCTACCACTACTAGGCCAAATGCTTATCTGGATAAGGGGGCTGCCGGATCAGGGAACAACGGCTTCTAGCTTTGTCCAAGGTCCGCAGGCTTCCAGTGGTTATGGTCTAAAGGGGTCAGGAGTGTCTATTTCCGTAGCGTGCATTGTGACACTTACTTGCTGGCGGCTGCTTTTCCAGACCTCTCCTCCTCAAGGTTCTTCTGCTGCAACGGTGTTCTGCTGGGAGAGCTAGCTGGTCAAGGAGAGGCTGACAGAGCTAGTCGAGGAGAGGCTGGTAGAGAGAGAGAGCTGGGGTCGCATTCTCTGTCTTATACTCCTCTCAGTGTCTTGCGCCCACCTGGGCGGACCCTCTATACTCTTGTAATCGATTGGGTCTCTTCTCAATCGATTGATTTGAATTCCCCAATAGCAGGGCAGTTGCTCGATCACTGGGGCGGTTCTTGGGGCTCATTGTTTTGGGCTTCTTTGGCGCCGAAAAGTCTGGCCTTCCATCCAATGTATCAATTAGTGTTAACTTGTGTCTTTTGCGCCCGGTATCACCTCATTAATATGCTAACTGTTTCTTTTCATAGCGTTGTCTGGTTTCAGCAACAGCCAAACTGGTTTCTGTAGCAGTCCAACGCACTCTGCAAGCTGCTTGCTTTTTACAACCTGTCCAATTTTCCCTGCATTTCTTGCAATCTTCCATTTTGTGTCTGGCCAGTGGTCACCCCAGGTGGCTACAGATGTTTGGCAAGATGGTGGAGGAGTGTGGAGTCACATCCCTTCCTAAGTTGGACTGAGCTCACCGTACATTCTGGCAGAGACCTTCTCCTGAGGATTCACCGTGTGTGGCAATAATAAAGGTCCATAGCTTCATAAAGAAAGAATGGGTTCTGAGATGGGCGAAGGAGCCTTGAGACATTAAATGAGAGAGCCACGCCATCAGGTTCGACCAAGACATGGGAGCTGTTGAAGAACAGGACTGTGTTCAATAGAGCCATGGCCATCCTGTATAAAATTAAGTGTCTCGTTTGGTGTGGACTACCCGGCTCAGCTAAGAGTGGCTTTCGATGGAAAGGACTATTTATTTGATGTGTCGGGAGAGACGGACTCCTTTGTTAAGATTGGATTGGATTTGTTTGTCACGTGTACCGAGGTTCAGTGAAAAGTCTATGAACAGTGGGGAAGAAGCTGTTTTTGAATCTGTTTGTGCGTGTTCTCAGACTATTGTATCTCCTTCCTGATGTAAGATGTTGGAAGAGTTAGTAAGCCGGGTGGGAGGGGTCTTTGATTATGAAACATGGGTTGGGCGTGGTGAGATTGAGTTGGGGGGCAGGCTTGTTGAATTGTTGGGGTTCCATGTTTGTTCTTGCTTTTTCTTGTTCTTGGTTGAGTTTTTACAGTTTGGATTTAGATTTGGGGCGCTGTTCTGTTCGTTATGTTAATATATAGCTTCCTTTCGGAGTGCAATGGTTCATGGGGTTTTAGTATTTTGTTGTTTGCTGCCAATCTATCCCAACACAATTCTGTATTCCAGATATCAAAAATCAATATTTTGGCAGTGAAATCCAGAATTGCATTTCAAAGGAAAAATTCCCACCAATCTGAAGTATAGGTTTACACCTTTATTGCACAAATCAAAAGCACAAATGAAAAATGCAAATCCAATACTTCATACACGTACATCATCATGAGTGGGTGTTTTCAAATTAAGTTTCAAACATTTTGTAAATCTAAGAATCAAAAATGTGAACAAAACATTTGCATTTTTACATGAAGTTCAAAATTGTGCTTACACCAGTATCATAGCTCAGTTCAACTTTACTGATGCAGCTCTTTTGCATTTGTCAAGGCAGTGCTGCAATCACCTGCTTTCATCTTAATTTCAGGGTTTACCTTGGGTTTACTTAGGGCATGCATATTTTTACACTAATTAAGCAGTTTGCATTCAATTGCATTTTATGACAGCACTGTCCTTTGGCTTGAGCAGACTTTCTGGGTTAAGTCAGAAACTGTCTCGGTTCTTAAACTGGTCCAACACACAGTGGAGTTCTTCCTGACCAGATTGAAAATTTGTTCATGTTACTATGTGCGATTGGCAGCATGATTTTTGGAAGATGACAATACTCCAGCTCACCGATTGATTATCCCCCCCCAGCTGGAAGATATCCATCCAAACTTCATCTGATCGTTTGCCTAATGCAATACCGTCCAATGTGTCAACCTGGAATTGAGCAAATTCCACTTCTAAAATCATCCAGAACATCTTCCGTGACATGTAATCGCTTGGCAAAGTAACAAACTGATGTAAAGATTCCCACCACCCTCCCCCTTGGATTTGCCACTCTTGCATGTAGCAGCAATTCGTCCAGAAGCGGAAATTTGGTGGTGACAAATGCAATATAGTACTTTCGTACTGATGAGGAGAAGTTACTCCTATCTTGCGAGGCAAGGTGCCCCGTCTTGAGAAACTGCCTGGCTTGTTCACCAACGGCGACGTCTCCATCGGACTTCTGATTGCATTTGTCCTTGTACATGCAGCTAACAGGCAATGGAACACTGGCAATTGCAGCAGTTTTCACAAAGCAAAGCAACAAGTCCTGAAGAAAGTCAAGCAACTTCTGATGTAGAATCTGTATCTTGGGAGCTTCACTTTAGAGCTCGAGATTGAGCCTGTTGTACACAGGAAGTGTATATGGAAGAATATAAAGATACAATAGTTTGTTTCTGTCACAAAGCTGTGCATAAATCCCGGCAGCTTTGTCTTGAGATGGCCCTACTGTAGCAACAAGGTAGCTAGCTGTGGGAGACTTCTTATTGCTTCCAGCACTTGAACTGCTGGTTTTTCCACCTTTCTTACTATTGTCAGTCTTGCTACCATGCACAAGAACAGCAGTTTTCTGAACAAATCATGCACTGTTTTTTTTGGGTCTCACTGTTGCATGGGGCCTGTTTCTTGACAGCAGCGATGTGCTACATGTAACACTACCCTGTGTGTGTGGAGGTTAAGCAATCCCCTTGGTGATGGTCTCTGCCGCTGGAGGCTTGGTAGAGGCCTTTTTAGAAGTGTCAACCTTCAGTCGCTTAGCATTTCTCAAGCCCCCTTCATTCTTTTTTTTTTCCTTTCTCTGATTCGGCTTCTTGGGATACATACTCTTGTAACGCAGACCATTGTTCCAGAAATCTGTCTAGTGCTCTTTCCAAGGACAACCATCTCGTGCAGATAAGTTTCAGTACTCTGTGATTTTCTAGATTGCACAATATTTGTATTTCCGTGAACTCTTTGTGGCGCTTACTAGACTTCTCAAGGGAGTAATAGACTGGGTACAAGCAAGTCCACTGGAGAGAATGACAACCGATTTTCCTCTTTTTCTGCAGCGAGATGAAGAAAGTGGCATGGACATCCAAGAATGAAAATATCTGGGTTTTCTTTCTTCACAAAGGGAGCAACACCATTGTGGACTCTCGTCATTACTGCTGCGCTTCTGCAGAAAAGCATATCACGCTTTTCTAAGGAATGAGATTTTCCTTAAGAACATTGTCCAGACGTTGGAAAATGTTTTTGCAGCTTGATCTCTCTTTCGTTGCTGCTATTTCAAGTAGCATACTAATCACCCTGTTTGCATCAGTGTCAAAGAACCGAACAATGATAGGATAGAGTTGTTCCTCCGGACCACAGTCAGAAGTCCCATCGGAGATAAAGAATGGGATTTCCCTGATTTTCCCAAGGATGTCACCTTTCGTCTCTTGGCCCAGAGTCTTGGCAATTACTGTTGTCTTGGTCCGCGTGAAGCAAACGTAGAAGCAATCGAGCTGGCTGGAAACATCACTTTCACAAGATCAGTCACATGATCGACAGCAGAAACTATGAAGTGGGAAGGATCAGTGATCGATGCAGATGGGGCATGCTCACCAGCTCAGCTGGTACTCAGACGGTCGTTCAGAATGTGGTGTGTCTTGTGAGAGTACCTTTAAGAAAAGGGTGTTTATAAATGGGTGTGTATATAAGTATCTGTAGTGAGAGTACCTTTAAGAAATGTGCGTTTATTACTGCAGTGATGCCAGAGTGTGTGGAGCTGGGTTGTCTGTCAGCTTTTTACTTTCGTTTTAGACTGTTTGCTGCAGGGTGTGTTTTAATTTCGTTTTCAGAGCTGGATAGCTGCAGTCACAGCCAGAAGGTGTGTTAGAATCTCTCTCTGTAATCTAAAGACTGTAAATCCATCCTGGTGATTAAAAACTAATAACAGTAGTGACTTTAACCTGATGTGCTTCTGGTAAAAGGTATTTTAAGTCTTATGGATGTTAAAAGGAAAGCTTAAATGATTACTTAGTGTTGTATTCTTTGGGGGCTGTATTTGTGTTAATGATTGCTAAGATGTTCACTGTATGTTTTAAAAAGATTAACTTGAGTTCATAGAATAAAAATAAACAGCTTTAAAAAATATTTTTCCATTTCTGCTCTACCACATCTGCTCTCCATACCACAATCTATTAAAAGTTGTGGGTCAGGTGAACTGCATGATACACGTTGGGGTTCTCCAAACCCTGGCCCATAACTAATTGGGGGCTTGAGGGGGATAAAAGTCTATCTATTGGATTGGTTTTGTGAACATAAAGACAGTGAGGGGTGAGCATGTTGTGGTTGCTTTTCAGGTGTGGTATTTTAGTTTTAAGTAGGTAGTGTGTTGTGGACAATGGCTCTTTCAGAGGCTCAAAAGGTTTTGGGGGTGGAGACGGTCACATGCAGAACCTTACGGACAGAGACTAAAAGCAGACTGTTAAGATTTACCAAAAACATTGCAGTTAACATTACCTAACAAACTGCAAAAAATGAGGTAGTTATAGCCTGAGATAGAGTTTGACTCATTGGAAATGGCAAAAATTCAGTTACAAATTAAACAAATGAACCATGAGAAAGAATTAAAGCAGCTTGAATATGAAAGAGAGAGAGAGGAAAAAGAGAGAGGAGAAAGGAAAACAGAAAGACTAGCCCGAGCAGAACAAAAAGAAAGAGAAAGGGAGATACATATCAGGGAAAAAGATAGAGTTTGAACTTCAGAAAATGGCCATGAAACATGAGTTAGTTAAAAGTGGCAGATGTAAAGGGAAACGTTCAGTTGGAGGATAGTGAGAAACAGCGTCAAAGTCGAAGGCTTGGTGGGAATCTATTTACATATGTCCAAGTATTGCAAAGGTCTGACGAGCAGGAGGTAGAAGCCTTTCTCGTTTCATTTGAGAAGGTAGCTAAACAAATGAAATGGCCACAGGACATATGGGTATTACTGAATGAAACATAGCTGATAGGTAGGGTATGTGAAGGGTTTTCATCACAACTGGAGGAGGTATCTGAGACTTATGAGGAGGTGAAAAAAATCCATCTTAGGTGCATATGAACTAGTGCCTGAAGCCTACAGACAAAGATTTATAAATTTAAGGAAAGAATTTGGTCAAACATACATGGAGTTTGAAAGGATCAAACAGAGTAATTTTGATAGGTGGATAAGGGCTTTGAAAATATACCAAACGTATGAAGCTCTCAGAGAAATTATACTTTTGGAGGAGTTTAAAAATGCAATTCCTGATGTAGTAAGAACTCATGTGGAAGAGCAGAGGGTTAAAACTGCGGGGTTAGCAGCAGAAATGGCAGATGATTATGAATTAGTTCATAAATCAAAGAATGGTTTCCGACATCAGTTTCAGCCTGTGAGGGGTAGAAACTGGGGACATGAGAAGTACTCAAGTGGTAAAGGTAAAGGTGATCTGATGGGAGATAATAAGGAGTGTACCTCAGATTAAAAAAGAAATCCAGGAGGGTGGAAGAGACATGAAAAGTTTCAAATGTTTTCACTGTAATACACTAGGCCATGTACGGTCACAGTTTTGGTGGTGAAAGAAAAGCACTGGGAAGGCTGATATGGTAAAACAGGATAAGACAGTGGGGTTTGTTAAAGTGGGAAAGGAAAGCCCAAGTGAAGCGAAGGAGGTGCAAAAGATTGTACAGCCTGATCAAGAGGTGATTGGTAAGAATGCACCAGATCTCTTTTACTTTTGTGGGTAAAGTTTACTCATGTGTATCAGGAGGAGCAGGTAAAGAAGTCACAATTTTAAGAGATACGGGAGCTAGTCAATCTTTAATGGTAAGAGATTAGGAGTTTTGTAGTTTAGGAAGAATGTTGCCAGAAAAGCTGGTAATATGTGGAATTCAGGGTGAGAGGAGCAGTGTTCCATTATATAAGGTGTTGCTCGTTCTGGGTGAGTGTGCTTTACACTCAATTTGGCTCTGTTTCGTTCCTTAGCTGTGGAGTCGCCAGGTATCGTTAAGATACCGCCACAAGTTCTAAGTTCAAGTTCAAACCAATAACTCCATACACCAGTTAGTAAGTTCAAACAAGACACGTTTATTATAATACAATAATCTACTAATCATGCATATAAAACTATAAGACTAGGCTAATCCTACCACTAACAGGCAAATACTTATCTGGATAAGGGGACTGCCGGATCAGGGAACAACGGCTTCTAGCTTTGTCCTGGGTCCACAGGCTTCCAGTAGTCATGGACTAAAGGGGGTCAGGAGTGTCTACTCTCGTAGCGTGTGTTGTATGACACTTTCGTGATGGCGGCTGCTGTCCAGGCCTCTCCTTCTCAAGGTTCTTCTGCTGGAACGGTGTTCTGCTGGGAGGGCTGGCTGGTCAAGGAGAGGCTGGCAGAGAGAGAGAGCTGGGGTCGGGGTCTCTGTTTTATACCTCTCTCAGGGTCTGGGCGGACCCTCTATTCACTCGCAATCAATTGGGTCTCTTCCCAATCGATTGATTTGAATTCTCCAATAACAGGGCAGTTCCTCGATCCCTGGGCATTCTTGGGACTTATTGTTTTGGACTTCTTTTGGCGCCGAAAAGTCTGGCCTTCCATTTAATGTATCGATTTGTGTTAACTTGTTTCCATTGTACCTGGGGATCGCCCGGTATCGCCTCATTAGTATGATAACTTGCTTTCTTTCACAGTGCTGTCTGATTTCTGCAGCATTCAGAACTGGTTTCTGCAGTAGCCAGAATACACAAGCACTTTGCAAGCTGCTTACTTTTGCAACATGTCCATTTTCCCTGCATTCCTTGCAATCTTCCATTTTGTGTTGGGCAGTGGTCACCCCAGGTGGCTACAAAGGTAAGGTTGGAAAGTCCAGTGAAGAGTGGTGAAGTGGTAGTAGGAGTAATAGAGAAACTATCTTGTCCAGGAATAGTTTATCTTGGGTAATTGATAGCTGGATCGCAGGTGGGAGTGATGCCAACTGTGGTTGATAAGCCAGTGGAAAATCAGACAACTGAATGTTGAAGGACGAATATCCTGGGACTTTTCCGGATTGTGTAATAACAAGGTCGCAATGTCACAGGTTTAGACAAGAGGAGAAATCAGAGTGAAGATGACGTTGAAGTGCAATTATCAGAAACGATTTTTGATCAGATAGTTGAAAAAGAACAAGAACAGGTGGAGGATGAGGCGGATATTTTTACTTCAGGAAAATTGGCAGAGTTACAACAAAAAGATATGGCAATAAAACGGATGTATCAGAAATCATATACGGAAGAGGAATCTGAGTGTATACCAGAGTGTTATTACTGTAAAAGTGACGTCTTGATGAGAAAATGGAGACCTTTACATATTCAGGCGGATGAAAAGGGGGCAGAAGGTCATCAAGTAGTATTGCCGGTAGGATATAGAAAGGAGGTGTTGCGAGTTGCACATGAGGTACCAGTGGGAGGACATTTGGGAATAAGGAAAACTCAAGCTAAAATCCAGAAACATTTTTATTGGCCTGCACGACATAAAGATGTAGTTACATTTTTTCAATCATGTCACACATGTCAAGTGATACGGAAACCTCGAGCAGTGATAAAACCAGTGGTCTTAATATCTATTCCAGCATTTGAGGAACCTTTATCAAGGATCCTAATTGATTGCGTAGGACCGCATCCTAAAACAAAAAGTTGCAATCAATATCTTTTGACTATAATGGATATGTCTACTAGCTTTCCAGAGGCCATTCCAGTACATAATATTACAGCTAAAAAGATTGTAGAGGAGTTACTTAACTTCTTTACTAGATATGGACTACCCACAGAAACACAATTGGATCGAGGATCAAATTTTACCACAAGGTCATTCAAAGAAATTATGGATAGCATAGGAATAAAACAATTTAAATCAACCAAGTACCATCCAGAATCGCAGGGAACATTAGAAAACTGGCATCAGTCATTAAAGACAATGTTTAGGGCTTATTGTCACGATGATCCAGAGGAATGGGATAAAGGAATTCTATTTGTACTGTTTGCAATTAGGGATGCATGTAATGAGTCAACCAAATTTAGTCCTTTTGAACTAATTTTTGGTCATGATGTAAGAGTACCACTTAAATTGATTAAGGAAAAATTGGTGACTGAGAAATCGGAAATTAAATTATTGGATTACATGTCAAATTTTAAGGAACAATGAAATGGAGCGGGTGAATTGGCTGGACAACATTTAAAAGTTGCACAAAATGTGAGGAAATGGGTAGTGGACAAGAAATCCAAAGTTCGTAGCTTTGCCAGTGGAGATAAAGTTTTAGTATTGTAGTAGGTGAACCGTTAAAAGCAAGGTTTTGTGGACATTATCAGATTGAAAGGAAATTAAGTGAGGTGGATTATGTGGTTAAAAACACCAGACAGAAGGAAAAGTATGTCATGTGACTATGCTTAAAAGGTACTTTGAAAGGGAAGGATAGAAAAAGGAAGAGGTTTTAATGATTCTAACTCAAAGTGAAGAACCAAATCCAGATGACTGAATTTGACATACCTCAAATTAAATTGGAAAATGGGGATGTTCTTAAAAGTTGGGATAAATTGTTGAGTTACTTCCAGAGGAAAACGGTCTGACCTGAAAGAGTTATTGATATCACATGGGCAAGTTTGTGGAGATAAATTGGGAAGTACTAAAATGGCTATACATGTAGATGTGGGAAATACTGTTCCAATCAAACAACATCCATACAGACTTAACCCGTTAAAATTGGCACAGGTTAACAAAGAGATTGGGAGTATGCTTAAAAATGGCATAATTGAAGTGGGTTGCAACCAATGGAGCTCACACATAGTGATGGTACCTAAACCAGACAGTACCCAACGGTTGTGTGTGGACTATAGAAAGGTTAATGCAGTTACAAGAATGTACTCTTATCCTATCCCACGTATGGAGGATTGCTTTGAGAAAGTGGGACAAACAGTTTTTATTTCCAAACTGGATTTACTTAAAGGTTACTGACAGGTACCTTTATCCGAAAGGGCAAAGGACATTTCAGCTTTTGTGACTCCAGATGGTATATACCAATTAAAAGTTATGCCATTTGGCATGAAAAACGCCCCAGCCACATTTCAACGGTTAACTAACAAAGTTGTTTCAGGATTACCCAATAGTGCGGTATACATCGACGATCTTGTAATTTTCAGCCAGACATAAAAAGAACATTTAAAACATCTGATGGAGTTATTCGATTGACTTCAGGAGACGGGTTTGGTGATAAACCTAGCCATAAGTGAATTTGGAAAAGTTCAAGTCACTTTCCTTGGCCATACAATCGGACAGGGTCAAATGGTCACATGAGATGTGAAACCAACAGTTATCGAAGAGTTTCCGATACCCTCAAGACAAAGGGAAATAATGCGATTTCTTGGCATGAGTGGATTTGATTGAACATTTATGCAAAAGTTTTGTAGCGTGGTTGCTCCACTGATGGACTTGCTGAGGAAACGTCGAAAATTTCAGTGGAAGCGGAGTTTCAACAGGCATTTGCATGCCTGAAAGCTGTGATAACCAATGCTCCTGTGTTGGAGAATTACAAGGGACTGTGATCAGGTTGAACTAAAATATCTGACTTTGAAGAGACATGCCGAGGCTTAGAGGAATGGATGGATCGTGCAGAAACCTTCTTGTTCAAAGAGACTGTCAATCGAGAAGGATTTCAGTTGGAGGAAGAAAAACCAAAAAAAAATGGACTATATTATTATACCTGTTTGCATGTGTTTTTTTGAAAAGCAAAAGTATATTTACTGTGTGCATTTCTTAAAGGATAGTGAAAAGGTGAAAAATGAAACCATCTTGAAGTTGATGGTTTATTTCCTTTTCTTGGGAGGAGGTGTCATGTGATAGTACCTTGAAGAAATAGGTGTTTATAAATGTGTGTGAATATAAGTGTCTGTAGTGAGAGTACCTTTAAGAAATGGGCGTTTATTACTGCAGTGATGTCAGAGAATGGGTGGAGCTGGGCTGTCTGTCAGCTTTTTACTTTCATTTTAGACTGCTGCAGGGTGTGTTTTAGTTTCGTTTTCAGAGCTGGATAGCTGCAGTCACAGCCAGAAAGTGTATTAGAGTCTCTCTCTGTAATCTAAAGACTGTAAATCGATCCTAGTGATTAAAAACTAATAACAGTAATGACTTTAACCTGATGCACTTCTGGTAAAAGGTGTTTTAAGTCTTATGGATGTTAAAAGGAAAGATTAAAGTATTACTTGGTGTTGTGTTCTTTGGGGGTTGTATTTGAATTAATGGTTGCTAAGATGTTCACTGTATGTTTTAAAAAGATTAACTTGAGTTCATAGAATAAACATTGTTTTGCTTTAAAAAATACTTTTCCATTTCTGTTACCACACCTGTAGAGTGGGCCTTGTGCTCCACATACCACAATCTATTAAAAGTTGTGGGTCAGGTGAACTCCATGATACACTTTGGGGTTCTCTAAACCCTCACCCATAACAGGTGGAAGCCTGATAGACTGAACCTGTGACTGAATACTTATTTCTTAAAACAGAAATGTGATTGTAAATAAGGATATTTAAGACACATGATTGTAAAAAAATATTTCTCCAAAGGAAGGGTTGTGTGGTGATATGCATATTGGCATATCTATGTATAATTGTACATACTTGTACCAATGTATATATGGGTATATATTAGCACCACTTTACATAGACACTGACCAATACATGCAGGGACAGCTATGACCTCCGCCAGCAGGTTGAACCAGACACGACACAGACCTGTGCCTGAGGCAGCACGGTAGCATCCTGGTTAGCATAGTTGCTTCACAGCTCCAGGGTCCCAGGTTCGATTCCCAGCTTGGGTCACTGTCTGTGCGGAGTCGGCACGCTCTCCCCTTGTCTGCGTGGGTTTCCTTCCACAGTCCAAAAATGTGCAGGTTAGGTTGATTGGCCTTGCTAAATTACCCTTAGTGTCCAAAAAGGTTGGGTGGGGTTATGGGGATAGGGTGGATGTGTGGGTTTGGGTCGAGTGTCCTCTCCAAAGTCCGGTGCAGACTCAATGAGCTGAATGGCCTCCTTCTGCACTGTAAATTGTATGATTCTATGACCTATATATGTCGGGGGACGGATGGGATGCGGGCACTTGTTCGCAGGACAGACATCTCCTTCCATAGTCTTACAGTAACGGAGACTGAATCATTTATGAATAGAAATGCATGGTTATCATCAAGAATAAATACTTGTAGCAATCACATCTTTGTATTCTACGTGTACCTTCATGATCAAGGAAGCAACAGAACACAACAGGAAGGAGTTGGTATTCATGTATACCAGGACTTCACTGTGGAGCTGGCAAGCAGCCGTTGGTCTCATCAGGGATACTCTTTCGTAACAAGTGAGGTTCGGTGTGGTTTACCTGGCGAAGTTGGGGGTGACCTACAATTCAAGAGACTTCAACTTTGAGACGGTGGAAGCGGCGGTGATATTCGTGGAAGTTGATGGACTGATGAGGTTAAACCGAGAGATCGGACTGGGATTTGGCTTCAGACTGAAGGGGCTGGGGGGTGGGGGGGGGGGTGGAAATGCTGTGTAGAGCCTTATCACTTGTTTCAGGATGTGTATGTAGAACATAGAACGATACAGCGCAGGTACAGGTCCTTCGGCCCTCGTTGTTGCACCGACATGGAAAAAACTAAAGGCCATCTAACCTACACTATGCCCTTATCATCCATATGCTTATCCAATAAACTTTTAAATGCCCTCAATGTTGGCGAGTTCACTACTGTTGCAGGTAGGGCATTCCACGGCCTCACCACTCTTTGCGTAAAAAACCCACCTCTGACCTATATCTATTACCCCTCCATTTAAGGCTATGTCCCCTCATGCTAGTCACCTCCATCCGCGGGAGAAGGTTCTCGCTGTCCACCCTATCTAACCCTCTGATCATTTTGTATGCCTCTATTAAGTCACCTCTTAACCTTCTTCTCTCTAATGAAAACAACCTCAAGTCCATCAGCCTTTCCTCATAAGATTTTTCCTCCATACCAGGCAACATCCTGGTAAATCTCCTCTGCACCCGTTCCAAAGCTTCCACGTCCTTCCTATAATGAGGCGACCAGAACTGTACGCAATACTCCAAATGCGGCTGTACTAGAGTTTTGTACAACTGCAACATGACCTCATGGCTCCGGAACTCAATCCCTCTACCAATAAAGGCCAACACACCATAGGCCTTCTTCACAACCCTATCAACCTGGGTGGCAACTTTCAGGGATCTATGTACATGGACACCGAGGTCCCTCTGCTCATCCACACTACCAAGAATTTTACCATTAGCCAAATATTCCACATTCCTGTTATTCTTTCCAAAGTGAATCACCTCACACTTCTCCACATTAAACTCCATTTACCACCTCTCAGCCCAGCTCTGCAGCTTATCTATGTCCCTCTGTAACCTGCAACATCCTTCCGCACTGTCTACAACTCCACCGACTTTAGTGTCGTCTGCAAATTTACTCACCCATCCTTTTGCGCCCTCCTCTAGGTCATTTATAAAAATGACAAACAGCAACGGCCCCAGAACAGATCCTTGTGGTACGCCACTCGTAACTGAACTCCATTCAACCACCACTCTCTGTCTTCTTTCAATTAGCCAATTTCTGATCCACATCTCTAAATCACCCTCAATCCCCAGCCTCCGTATTTTCTGCAATAGCCGACCGTGGGGAACCTTATCAAACGCTTTACTGAAATCCATATACACCACATCAACTGCTCTACCTTCGTCTACCTGTTCAGTCACCTTCTCAAAGAACTCGATAAGGTTTGTGAGGCATGACCTACCCTTCACAAAAGCATGCTGACTGTCCCTAATCATATTATTCCTATCTAGATGATTATAAATCGTATCTTTTATAATCCTCTCCAAGACTTTACCCACCACAGACGTTAGGCTCACCGGCCTATAGTTACCGGGGTTATCTCTACTCCCCTTCTTGAACAAAGGGACCACATTTGCTATCGTCCAGTCCTCTGGCACTATTCCTGTAGCCAATGATGACCTAAAAATCAAAGCCAAAGGCTCAGCAATTTCTTCCCTGGCTTCCCAGAGAATCCTAGGATAAATCCCATCAGGCCCCGGGGACGTATCTATTTTCACCTTGTCCAGAATTGCCAACACTTCTTCCCTACGCATCTCAATGCCATCTATTCTAATAGCCTGGGTCTCAGCATTCTCCTCCACAATATTATCTTTTTCCTGAGTGAATACTGACGAAAAGTATTCATTTAGTATCTCGCTTATCTCCTCAGCCTCCACACACAACTTCCCACCACTGTCCTTGACTGGCCCTACTCTTACCCTAGTCATTCTTTTATTCCTGACATACCTATAGAAAGCTTTTGGGTTTTCCTTGATCCTACCTGCCAAAGACTTCTCATGTCCCCTCCTTGCTCGTCTTAGCTCTCTCTTTAGATCCTTCCTCGCTTCCCTGTAACTATCAAGCGCCCCAACTGAAACTTCACGCCTCATCTTCACATAGGCATCCTTTTTCCTCTTAACAAGAGATTCCACTTCTTTGGTAAACCACGGTTCCCTCGCTCTACCCTTTCCTCCCTGTCTGACTGGTACGTACTGATCAAGAACACGCAATAGCTGTTCCTTGAACAAGCTCCACATATCTGTGCTGTACTGTTCTAAAAAAAAATATCCAGTGTGCCCAACCCTTGCAGCCTACTTCTCCAACCTACACATCCTAAGTCATGTCTAATGGCATCATAATAGCCCTTCCCCCAGCTATAACTCTTGCCCTGCGGGGTATACTTATCCCTTTCCATCACTAATGTAAAGGTCACCGAATTGTGGTCACTGTCTCCAAAGTGTTCACCTACCTCCAGATCTAACACCTGGCCTGGTTCATTACCCAAAACCAAATCCAATGTGGCCTCACCTCTTGCTGGCCTGTCAACATATTGTGTCAGAAAACCCTCCTGCACACATTGTACAAAGAACGACCCATCCAATGTACTCGAACTATATCTTTTCCAGTCAATATTAGGAAAGTTAAAGTCTCCCATAACAACTACCCTGTTACGTTCGCTCTTTTCCAGAATCATCTTCGCCATCCTTTCCTCTACATCTCTAGAACTATTAGGTGGCCTATAGAAAACTCCCAGCAGTGTGACCTCTCCTTTCCTGTTTCTAACCTCAGCCCATACTACCTCGGAAGAAGAGTCCCCATCTTGCATCCTTTCTGCCACCGTAATACTGTCCTTGACTAGCAGCGCCACACCTCCCCCTCTTTTGCCCCCTTCTCTGACTTACTAAAACACCTAAACCCCGGAACCTGCAACAACCATTCCTGTCCCAGCTCTATCCATGTCTCTGAAATGGCCACAACATCGAAGTCCCAGGTACCAACCCATGCTGCCAGTTCCCCTACCTTATTTCATATACTCCTGGCATTGAAATAGACACACTTCAAACCACTGACCTGAACACTGGCGCCCTCCTGCGAAGTCAAATCTGTGCTCCTGACCTCTCTACTCTCAATCTCCCATACCCCAAAACTACAATCCAGGTTCCCATGCCCATGCTGAATTAGTTTAAAACCCCCCAAAGAGTACTAACAAATCTCCCCCCCAGGATATTGGTGCCACTTAGGTTCAGATGTAAACCATCCTGTCTATAGAGGTCCCACCTTCCCCAGAAAGAGCCCCAGTTATCCAGAAATCTGAATCCCTCCCGCCTGCACCATCCCTGTAGCCACGTGTTTAATTGCTCTCTCTCTCTATTCCTCATCTCACTATTACGTGGCACGGGCAACAACCCAGAGATAACAACTCTGTTTGTTCTCACTCTGAGCTTCCATCCTAGCTCCCTAAAGGCCTGCCTGACATCCTTGTCCCCTTTCCTACCTATGTCGTTAGTGCCAATGTGGACTACAACTTGGGGCTGCTCCCCTTCCCCCTTAAGGACCTGAAAAACACGATCCGAGACATCACTTACCCTTGCACCTGGGAGGCAACATACCAAACGTGAGTCTCTCTCGCTCCCACACAATCTCCTATCTGTGCCCCTGACTATTGAGTCCCCAATTACTAATGCTCTGCTCCTCTCCCCCCTTCCCTTCTGAGCAACAGGGACAGACTCCGTGCTAGAGTCCCGTACCTCATGGCTTACCCCTGGTAAGTCATCCCCCCCACAAGTATCCAAAATGGTATACTTGTTACTCAGGGGAACGACCGCAGGGGGTCCCTGCACTGACTGCTTCTTCCCAGTCCCTCTTACAGTTACCCATCTATCTCCAGTCTTTGGTGTAACTACTTCCCTGAAGCTCCTATCTATGACCACCTCTGCCTCCCGAATGATCCGAAGTTCATCCAACCCCAGCTCCAGTACCATAACTCGGTCTTGTAGGAGCTGGCTGCACTTCCTGCAGGTAAAATCAGCAGGGACACTAACGGCATCCCTCACCTCAAACATCCTGCAGGAGGAACATTGCACTGCCTTCCCTGCCATCCCACTTAATTTCAACCAAGTTCTGGTAAACAAATATAAAATAAATAAAAAATAATAATATAATATAGCACTTACCTGCTCACACCAATGGGTCTTATTATTAGGTTAGAGGAGGAGGGCGGTGTAGCCACCCAAGATGGACACTGGGCTAACAAAATGGAGAACTGCTAAGACTGTAGGGAGAAAACAGTTTTAGCCAGGACAAGCAGTCTGCAAAGGCTAATTAGCATTCTGCACGTAACGAAACTAGTTTATGGCCAGGTGGAAGATCTCAACCAAAGGTGTAAATAGCAAAACGCTTTGCATAGTAATGAGGCAATCCAGATCTGGACACACACAATAGCAACGTTTGGGTTTGAATGGATACTTTGAGTGGACGCCCAGACGAAACGGCACCAGAAGTATCCATCACAAAAGACCCTAGAGACCGCCCCACCCATCGAGAAGAGACCCTCAGATTGGGGGATTTGTAAGACATCGATTGGGAAATAACCCAATCGATACATGGCAGGTAAAGGCCCGCCCCGAAAAGGCACGGACATTGGGGGCCCTATAAAGATAGACCCCGCACATGGTTCTGTCTGTTGTGCTCCGGCTCTGTTGCTGTTTTTGTGCTCCGGCTTGGACTGCTGTTTTGACTCCGGCCCCGATCTGCTGTTGTATCCTGACTCCGACTCCAGCCGTTGATCCTGTCTTCCATCACCAGCCGTTGAGCACCAGCCATCGTTCAGTAAGTGCCAAAACGACGCTCGCTACGTGAACCCGGCATTACTTATACAGTATTCGACTATTAGTGAACAGAAGGTGCAGCCCAGAAAGGAACAAAGGCCTTGTCCCCTGACCTTGCTGGTTCCTACTTAGATAAGTATTTAGTCGTTTAATAGTAGTAATAAGTATTAGTCTTTAGCGTGTGCATGCGTATTTATTATATTTGTATAATAAATATCAATCATTTGAACTTACTGATCGGTGTATAGTTTTATTACTTTGAACCTGACCTTGAAATACTTGTGAGGTGTCTAAATACGGCACCTGGCGACTCCGAGCTGAAAATACACACACAGAGCTGTAGTAGTGTTAAGCACACGGCCTTTAAACGGAGGCGTGTTAATACACTCCAATAAACGCGTAATACACTCAAGTAAAACGTGCAACAGCGGGTGGGAGACACTATACGTGTAGTGTCTCGGGTATCCTCTCCACCAGAATTTATTGGCTAGAAGAAAATCCTTCCCAGAAGTCCGTGGGTCGTACTTCTGGTTCCCGCCTTATGTTATCTTTGCTCCCACTGGCACCCCGCCGCTCTCCCGCTCTCAATGTGTCCCCTCGCGCTCTTTCACTGACTCACCGCCGCTCTCCTCGCGCTCTTTTATCCTGCGTCCCTCTGAGCTCCCGCTGCTTTATGGGCTCTCTCTCTGTCTCTGAACTCCCGCTGCTTTATGGGCTCTCTCTCTGAACTCCCGCTGCTTTATGGGCTCTCTCTCTCTGAACTCCCGCTGCTTTATGGCCTCTCTCTCTGAACTCCCGCTGCTTTATGGGCTCTCTCTGAACTCCCGCCGCTTTCTGGCTCTCTCTCTCTCCGAACTCCCGCTGCTTTATGGGCTCTCTCTCTCTCTCTGAACTCCCGCTGCTTTATGGGCTCTCTCTGTCTCTGAACTCCCGCTGCTTTATAGGCTCTCTCTCTGTCTCTGAACTCCCGCCACTTTCTGGGCTCTCTCTCTCTCTGAACTCCCGCTGCTTTATGGGCTCTCTCTGTCTCTGAACTCCCGCTGCTTTATGGGCTCTCTCTCTGTCTCTGAACTCCTGCCGCTTTCTGGGCTCTCTCTCTCTGAACTCCCGCTGCTTTATGGGCTCTCTCTGAACTCCCGCTGCTTTTATGGGCTCTCTCTCTCTGTCTCTGAACTCCCGCCGCTTTCTGGGCTCTCTCTCTCTCTCTCTGAACTCCCGCTGCTTTATGGGCTCTCTCTGTCTCTGAACTCCCGCTGCTTTATGGGCTCTCTCTGTCTCTGAACTCCCGCCGCTTTCTGGGCTCTCTCTCTCTCTCTCTCTGAACTCCTGCTGCTTTATGGGCTTTTGTATTTGCAGGAGAAATAGTTAGGGGTTTGATTTTTGGATTGGTTGATGGGAAGGGTAGTGCACCCTCTGCTATGGGCTACAGTGGGTATGAGGATATTGGGGAGGGGAATCCTGAGCACTGCTAGGGATTGGACCAATAGGTTATCATGAAATGATAAAAGGAGGGAATGAGGAATTGAACAAACGAATGTGATACAAAATGGGATAGTTAGGATAATGTGGAGGCTGGAACAAAGGAATTGGGCTAAGCATAGCTTGGATGGGGGGGATGGGTAATTGCTAGGATGAAATGCTGAGTGAAAGACCCCCCCCCCCCCCCCCCCCCCCCCAGGGCTGAAGAATGTGAAGTGAGCCCAGGGCAGAGTAATGAGCCAATCAGGATATATGGCCAGGTTAAGAAGTGTATAGGGATAGCCTATGGGAATTTTGCATTCATTACTGTTGCCTTATTTGGTCGTATGTATGTGAAATTTGATGCAACTTGAATGTATCTGTACATAAATGTTTTGTCCTTTATAGGAGCCAATTATGATGTGGCACTCAGCTTGTAACGTTGTCTGAGTTGCCTCCATATCTTCGAAGTAGAGATCACCACTGGGTTTGAGGTATATTTCTTTGGCGTGGGAGTGGTGCCGTTACTAGGGCCCAGAGGTTCGATCCTTTACACAAACATGCCTCCTTCCTCCCCACATGGTGTCCGATTCTCAACACCTTCTCCAGATTGGCCGCCCAATAATACATGAGGAAATTGGTAGTGCCTAGCCCCCCAACTGCCGGCCCCTTGGGAGGTGCAAATTCTCAGCGTACTATCCACCTATATAAAGGAATTCACTTACTTGTTCAGCCTAGCAAAGAACAATTTAGAAAGAAAGATAGGAAGGCATTGGAAAAAAAATAGTACCCGTGGCAGAATGTTCACCATAATGGTTTGAATTCTGCCCGCCAGTGATAACAGGAGGCTACTCCATCTCTGCAAATTAAGTGTCACCTTACCTAACAAACTTATAAAGTTTAACTTAAGAAACCCATGCCAATTATATGTCACTTGGATGCCAAGATACTCGAAGTGTGTCTGGCCTGGCAAAAGAGTAATACTCCCCAAATTGTCTCCCTTTCTGGGACATTAACTGGAAAGTACTCACTTTCCCTCAAGTTTAACTTATAGCCAGAGAAGGAGTCAAAGTCCCTCAGCAATCTCAATCTTGTCTATCGAGGAGACCCGATCAGTGACATATAGGAACAGGTCATCAGCATAAAGCAACACCTTATGTTTTCTTCCTCCCCGGTCAATCCATCTCCCAGAAGCTCTTAGTGCCATCGCCAGAGATTCTATTGTCAGACCAAAAAGGAGCAGCGACATTGGGGATCCCTGAATAGTACCCCTGCTCAGAGGGAAGTATCCCGAACTTGTCGCATTGGCCCGAACGCTAGCCATGGGTATCTGGTACAGCAGCCGCACTCATGAAAACAATTTCTGCCCGGACCCAAACCTCCCAAGATACCTCAATGAGATACTTCCACTCCACTCCACTCTGTCGAACGCTTTCTCTGCATCCATAGCTATAATCACTTCTGGGTCGGGGGCCGAAGGCAGCAAGAGGACAACATTCAGAACCCGCCGTACATCGGATGACAGCTGCCTACTCTTCACAACTCCCCATCTGGTCCTCTATCACTATATCTGGGACACATGGCTAACCGCAGAACCAGCGTCTTAGCCAGTATCTTGGCATCCACATGTGGCAGTGAAATGGGCCTGTGAGAACCACATTTCTTGGGGTCCCCATCTTTCTGTAAAATAAGGGAGATGGAGGCCCGTGTAAGGTTATCAGGCAAATAACCTCGAGCTACAGTATTGTTGAACATATCCACCTTTACTGGTACTAGCTGGTCTGAGAATTTAGTAAAATTCAACAGGATATCCATCAGGGCACAGAATCTTGTTCGTCTGCATCAACCCAATCGTCCTCAGCACCTTATCTGGGACCAACGGGGCCTTCAGCTCGTCCCTACTCTTGTGAGGACAGCCTGTCTAGAAAAACCACTATAGCTAACACCCTTTCCGGTGGGTCCGACCTATACAGATCCCCGTAGAAAGCCCCAAATGCTGCATTTACTTCTCTTGGTGCGATCACTAAGCTATCACTATCGAGTTCCTGACCTGCATAATCTCTAAGAGATCGACTGCCGGCTCAATTGGTGCACCATAAGACGACCTGCCTTCTCCCCTACTCATACACTATGCCCTTCGCACATCATAGCTGTTTCACCTACTTTTCAGTGGATACCAAGTCAAACTGCACTGGGAGCTGCTTCCTGGTTGCAAACAGCTCCGGGATAGGAGTTTCCAACTTCCAGACTGAGAGAGAGGACAGAGTGAGTTTTAGCGTTGGACAGATGTAATTATACAGACCTGAGGAAAGACTTTGCCCAAGTAGACTGGGAACAAATAATTGAGGGTAGGAAGTTGAAGAACAATGGCAGATGTTCGGGGAAATATTAAACACCTCTCAATTAAAGTATATTCCTGAGAGGAAGAGGAAATGTAAAAGGGAGAAAAATGTTCCATGGTGAAAGGAATTCAAGGAAGACATAAAAGGCAAGAACTAGGGCTTACTGCAAAAGCTGGACGATTGAGAGAACTTCAAGGGTCAGCAAAAATCTACTAAAAATAGAATCAAAAAGCCAAGATGAACTATGAAAGGAAACTAGCAGGAAACATAAACCAAAGAGAAAATGCTGCAAAATCTCAGCTGGTCTGGCAGCATCTGTAGGGAAAGAGTTAACGATTTGAATCCAGATGACCCTTTATCAAAGCTATACTACAGAGAAAGTGGGAAATATTTATACTGTGGAGTGAGAATAAAAGATGAGTCATAGCCATAGAAACCCAGGGAAACAGGGTGATAAAAGCCACAGAAACCATGGGGAAAGAGTGCTAATGGCAGTCCTTAGAGAGAACAAAAGATATTTTGTTCTCTCTTGGGACTGCAATTAGCACTCTCTCCGTGGTTTCTGGGAGGGGGGTCAAAAATATGAGTTTTTGATTCAGATGTTGAGTTATTCAATGAACCTTCTTCACAGTAGAAATGTAGTTTAAAGTCTCTGACCTACAGCCCGTAATGATCTTTTTTGCGGTTTGGCAGGATATCTTACTCACAGTTTTTCCAGAAGAGGCCTCTGCCTTCATAACAGCCTGTCCTGCAGAGAGAGTGTTATCAGGTTCTGGTCTCTGCTTCACATCAACCTATCTCGGAGAGAGTGTTACCAAGTTCTAAATTCTACTTTACATCAACCTTTTCTGAACAGAGAGTTATCAGATTCTCCAGTGGCGTTTTTAATGAGAATTAACTAGATACATCGAAGTGAATTGGTTAGATTCCTCCATCCAGCCTGCAGGATCGAAAGTGAAACAAAAAAAACAGCCTCCACACTGAAAAACACCTCAGAGAAATAATATCCAGTCACCGTGTGTTGCCAGGCAGAATACAATCTCTTTGGCTCATTCATTGGCCACTATCCAAGTTAAGCAAATTGAGTCAGCACTGTTATCAGCCAGTCTGCAATCACTAGCCTAAAACAGCACAGCCTTCTGGATCCTACTGTTTGAATTAAAAGCACAAGCCACTTTCGTTAAAGTCGCCTTTACATCAGCTACGTATTGCCTCTCAGTGACATCCTGCGATGGTACCTTTGTTAAGAACACCACCAGCTTTTCTCATCCTGAAAATCTAGGGGTGCCAGATTCCTGGTAAATACAGAAGAAACTTGTTTCTATTTCAGGGTGCATCTGCAATAATAATTAAAATAATTGGAAAAGAATCAGAAGGGTTTTTTTTTAACCATGACTGGTTGTGCGCTGTCTAAAAGGGGTGAAAACAGATTTGAAAGTAACTTTGAAGAAGGAATCAGATATATGCCTGGAAATGGAAAATAATTAAGTCTGGGAGGGAAAAGCTGGAGTGGGACTATGTTCCATGTGGGACCCCTGCTGATAGATCAAATGCAATCTTACATTCTTAAAAAGAGGCTACATGAAATATTCAGAAAAGGGTGCATAGCAGCAATTATAAATCTAAGATGTAACTTTGAGAAGTTTAGTACAATCCTTTGGAATTTTTCAAAATTCCATCAAGATTGCACTAATTATTTAGCTGAGATTAGAGTACAGGAGCAGCTAAATCTCAAATGGTTTGACAAAACGGCAAAATTCGACAACAGTGTGTTGCGCGTGCTTTGTGCAATGTTCCAATTTTTTTGCATAATTATTCAGAGGTCCATGTGCAGCTTTGGCACTGTAAAGGAAGGTTCTATAATTGTTGGCCAGAAAGTGTTTAAATTAGATGTTTGAAAATGTCATTCCAAATGATTGGCAGCGTCGACAAGGTTTTTGGGGCAGAAAAGGAAACAATGGCCAAGATATATTTACAAGTCAGTTTTCAACTGAATGGAGTAGCCCAGCTGATGACCCTTTTTGTGACCAGAGATATGGAGGCAATATTGCAAGACAAAGCATCATTGCTATTGTCTGCACTATATTTTCTTTGGGTTCAGCATATCTGGCCTACACCAGAAGTGATTTCCCCATCCTTCACTTTTACTATACCTGGGTATACTTTAGCATGCACAGGGGCTGCAACAATGAAATCCATTGTTATATGTATTGGATATTGTAATCTCAAATCTCTAGGTGCACTACTCCCATCCTGGAAAAAAGCTGGATGAGGAACATGAGGTGTTTTACAAACCATAATTGCACAAATGAACATTTTATAGTGAATCTCTCCTAACTTCAACATTGTTCTGTAATACCCTTAACACCGCAGAATATAATATTGTTCCCGTTAGTGACATAAATGCACGTTTCTGGTCACAATATAGGAGCTTCCAACAATTTCCTTCACTGTCAAAAACGTTAACCATGCACAAAGCGGATGCATGACTGACATTATCAATCATTGGAAAAGATATCCACCTCCATCCAGATGTCACTTGCTTTGTGTGTAATCATGTGGCGGTCAATCCAAGATCCATCAAGTCTCACCTTGTAAGGAAGGATGCTTAACACTTTGATTTAAAAAGCGCAACTCACTTCAGGGTGATGCAAACCACTCTGAAGAGTGCCCATCGAACCATTTAACCAAAATGGGCGTACACCGTTTAATATATATATATTAAACGCCCGTTTATACTCAAAGAAAATCCGAATCTTCGGCACACGCGCCGGGTTGTGCCAGTCGTGGGTCATCGTCACCTCGAACCTTCGGCGGTAAGAGACTGGCAGAGGCAGGCAATGGAGCAGGGCGGAGACAGGTGTGAACCTCCGGCTGATGTCCGGCGGCGGCGAAGCGGCCACGTGTTTGGCCTGGTGGCGCGCACGCGGCTCCCCTCCTCCCCGAAACCGCCACCACATTCAAAACGTTTGCCATCGCGCCGTCGAAAGCCCCGAGGCCGCAGCCGAATGACCACAGTAGACAATCCGATCCGCAGAGATTTCCCGTGAAGGAAATCAGTGGCAAGGCGCCCACAGATTTCAACTAGGCATGTTTTTTTAAAAAAAAACTTCCCCCACTCCTGCTTTCGACTTACCCTGCTCCTTTGGTATCCGGACCACGCAGTCAATAATTCCCTTGTACCTTTGGTCGACGCTGATCTGCTTGCTTGACGCTTGGACCTGCAGCAGCAGCTTGACCCTTTCGATGGGCGCCACCGCCGTCTTGGAGATAGCAGCGGCGATACCGCCAGCCAGTAGGTCTTTGATAAAGGATGCCATGTCAAAAAAATTGGACCCGGCGGCGGCCATGGCTGACGGCGAGAGCGGTATATATTTATTTCTATATGTGTAATGGATAGATTGAAAGAAATGCACACAGCACGCGTCCAGCACCGTTAACCGGCGTCCGAGCGAGAGGGCAGCACCGGACACGTGATCTGTCCGCCTCGCCCCGAGGCCTTCAGGTCACGTGAGGAGCTCGCCGGCTGTTACGACAGCGCACGTGCCGCGGACAATGTGACGTCACTGCGCAGCCCACTTTTTTCCCGCAAAAAAGGCGGGAAACAAACCGTCACGTGCCAGGATAGTGTCACAGTCTTGGCTACAAACAGAGCAGGCTCGCAGAACCCAGCTGGCCCGGCAGCACAGGGAAGGAAGGGGAACTGAGTTAATGTTTCCAACCGGTTTGGCTCTATCACGGGGGTGATCTGTTAGGTCTGCAAAGTGTAACAAACGTAACACGATGAGCAAAATGCTGTAATTTTGAAATCTGAGCAGAAAATGCTGGACCTGCTCAGCACATCAGGTAGTATCCGGTTAGTGAAACTACTTTAAGGTTTGAGGTACATAATAGTCCCAAGTTCTTTACCTTCGTCCTCCTTTTATACCTTTGTACTTGCTATGTTATATTTTGCTTTTTCCAATTTTGACAAGGCACAGAAGTGAAATCTTGACCCTGGTTTACCTCGCCACACATGCTGCCTGGACCCCATAGCATTTCCAGAAATTCTTACTGTCTTGTTATGCTCTAGGTGTAGCATAAGCAGCTTCCTTGTGGTGCACTTGACAAAGGAAGGTTCAGACGTGGAGATAACTTCAACACGTTTATTAAACTATTTACACTTCTATTACTCGGGTTCGCCACTACTGTTAATCCTTCTATAGCTACTCCGACTGACTAACCAGTCTGCTACAATCCACGTGGTGGGAGTGATATTGAATCAACCCTGTGTCTCTACTCACTGACTGTCTCCACTGAAAAGAAGCAGATCATGTGTGTGGTGTCCTTTATATATGGGTTGGTGTAATGCCCTCCTGTGGTCGTGTCACCTCTGTATGTATCGTGAATGCCCATTGGTCATGTCCTATCTAACTGATGCATTGGGCGAGTGTCTGTGTGTCATGTCTCTGGTGCTCCCTCTAGTGTCTAGCTAGTCTACATGTAGTTACATTAACCGCTTGTGTATTTACAGTGATGCAAATCACCACATCCCCCTTTTTTACATGTTACATATTTTCTGTACACTTAAAGAAAATTGAACAAAAGGCAGGCAGTTAAGTTATGGTTTGTACAAGTCAGGAAAACTGATTAAACAATAAGTCCAAATCATTTGTGTGAGTCCAAAAACCATCAATCATCATGGTCAAATGTCTCTCTTGGTGGGTTGGTGAATATGATGGTGGCATGTCCTTATGAACACCATCAACGTCCCTGTGCAACAGGAATCAAGAAGTGGTCAAATCACTTCGCTGTCTGATTTGGAGTCCCTTTTTTTTGATGTTTGTGATAGTGATGTTGGATGGCATCTTGTAGCCGATAAGATGTTGATGTCGAAGAGGTACCATCAACAGTATCATTCGATGTCATGTATGTGCCATATGTTGAAGTTGGATAATACTGTGCATACTCGTTCTGGCCAAATGCTTCCGTCTGATAGGAATATGCCGTCCGGCCAGGCTGGGGTGCAGCAAATCCTGGGCTGTAACTAAGGCATCCAGTCTGTAGTGCAGATTGCGCTTGCGGTAGTCCTCCTTCGGTCTTGATTCCATTAGTGGGCAACCGTAGTGCTGGCCTGTTTGAGAATATGCTGCATAGACTGCTGCATTCCTGAATACTGGGTTTGTCCAGCATAAGCTGTCATTGGCTCCACTGCTGGTGTGGAAAAAATGTGTGGGTATGGCTTGGAAGGATATAGCTGTGGTGAATATTGGTGTATTCCTCTTGGACTGTAGCCACTACTTGTTATTACTGACTCAGTGTAAGTGTCAAGTGATCCATCTCCTGTCGTTGTGGCATCTGCTGTCACCTGAGCGTGCCGTCACTGAGGTTGTGGCACTCCCTGTCTGGAGTAAAGTCCGGCTTATGTCAATCAGAGTCGCAGTTTGGTTGCTCCACATCTGGAGTTTGGTCTGTTTCACCTGAGTCAGCGTTGGTTTGTTGATGCTCCCCGTCTGGAGTCTGGTTTGTGTCACCTGAGTCAGCTGTGGTTTGTCGGTGCTCCCCGTCCGGAGTCTAAGCAGGTTCACTGGAGTTTGCTGAGATTTCTTGAAGCTGTACGTCTGGAGTCGGAACATGCAGGAATGCATTGACTTGTGGAAAGGTTCGAGCGAATGAGGTTGGAAGTATCGTGGTGTCACCGGAGTCACCAGTGGTCTCACAGTGATCGTCGAGTTCCTCTGTGCACACCAGCTGAGGTCTGTCACTTTGCACATCTTGTATGGGAAGTGGGATGCTGTCGTCACTCGTCTCACATACAGTGGATAGAGCTTCAGTAGCTTCTTGTTGTTCACTTGGGCTGGGTATACTGTCAGAGTCTTCTTGTGGCGCAAACAATGTGGATGGACTGTCATTGTCTTGCTGTTGTTCTTCATTTGAGCTTGGACTGTCATCATCGCTTTGTTCTTCACTGGAGCATGATAGACCGTCATGGTCGTCCTGCTGTGCACTGGAGCATGGTAGACTGTCATAGTCTTCTTGCTGTGTACTTGAGCATGGCAGACTTGCATCATCTGCTGCTAGTTGGTCAGAGGAGGTTGCTAGACCCTCATGGCCTTGTTCCTGCACGTTGGAGTCTTGCATTGCTTCTATCGTGGAGGCTGTCCATGAGGTCGCCACGGAGGCTTGTGACACTGGAGTCACTTCTTGTTCATGCAAGGACTGCGGTGTGGAGTCTTCTACCTTGAATTAAAAGATTCAAGTTCTCCAAATGGCAAAACAGGAGCAACTTCCAGGCAGTCCTGGACAAATTCGGTAAATAATGTGAGGAAAACACACTCCAACCAGCAAGAAAAGGTAAGAGAAGCGCAAGTAGTCACCATGAGGCCAAGATCCCAGAGCAGAGAACAATTTTGATCGGCGGCCATCTTTCTAAAGGTACCGCACATGCGCAGTTGCGCAAGAAGCGCACAGACCGGGAAGGTTCGTTTGCGCATGCGCGAGAAGCCGTCGTTCTGCAGCCTACCCAAAGCCTCCATATTGATTCTGAATAAAGTATTAAAAGCGAGTGCTGTGTGTGGCCAGGTGATGAGTGGTACAATAGCTTCTCGTTCGCTCCTTTCACCTCTTGATTGAACACAACAGGTACTTCAAATTTGCTTTTTGGCTGGTTTAGCAAGAGGCTGGTTTAGCACAGGGGGCTAAATAGCTGGCTTGTAATGCAGAACAAGGCCAGCAGCGTGGGTTCAATTCTCGGACCGGCCTCCCTGAACAGGCAACGGAATGTGGTGACTAGGGGATTTTCACAGTAACGTCATTGAAGCCTACTTGTGACAAGTGATTATTATTATTTAACCTCTTAAGTGTTGTAACCATAAAAGATACATGAAAACCGGTAAGTTTCAAAAGAGGGAAGTTTTTATTTTACTTAACACCAAACTCAAATACATCCAAGATATTTAGTTACAAGGAGGGAGGGGTGGTTAAATTGTTGGGTGCCCAAAAACAAAGTCAATCATATACAGCTCTTGTAGGTTGATGCACTGGATAGTTTCAAGCCATGTTTGGTGATTTTATGATCCAGATTCAGCATAGAAACAATTTAAATACATGATAAACTATATATTTTTTATTATGGAGTCAGCAGGTGCTTGGTTTATGTTGAAAACATTGCTTGTGGTGCTTTGCTAGTCAGATAGGTCACAGGCTTACGGAAAGGCCAGCGAGTGACTGCAAGTTCTCTTCTCGCTGTTACCGACTAATTCTTTCTGGTCTGTTTGTGCCTGGAAAAACAGATTCTTAACACAAAAGGGTTAGTTTGCTATCCAATGGGCTCCAATCAAAAAATGATCGGAACCCCAAGTTCCAGGTCCATTGTTCAGTGATTAAAATTATATATATATTTTTTTAAACGGGATGTGGGCGTCGCTGGTTATGCCAGCATTTATTGCCCATCCCTAGCTGCCCTTCAGAAGATGGTGATGAGTTTCCTTCTTGAACTGCAGCAGTCCTTGGGGTATAGGTACACCCACTGTGCTGTCTAGGGAGGGAGTTCCAGGATGTTGCCCCAGCGACAGTGAAGGAGCGGCGATATATTTCAGTTGCAGCTCTTGTTAGACTGCTTGACGGCTCTGGAGCTGCGGATGGACTCACTTTGGAGCATCCGCGATGCTGAGGAGGTCGTGGATAGCACGTTTAGCGAGTTGGTCACACCGCAGGTGAAGGTTACTGAGGGAGATAGAAAATGGGTGACCAAAAGAAAGAGCAAGAGTAGGAAGGCAGTGCAGGTGTCCCCTGCGGTCATCTCCCTGCAAAACAGATATACCGCTTTGGATACTGTTGAGGAAGATGGCTCACCAGGGGAAGGCAGCAGCAGCCAGGTTCATGGCACCGTGGCTGGCTCTGCTGCACAGCAGGGCAGGAAGAAAAATGGCAGGGCTATAGTGATAGGGGACTCGATCGTAAGGGGAATAGACAGGCGGTTCTGTGGACGCAATCGAGACTCCAGGATGGTATGTTGCCTCCCTGGTGCAAGGGTCAAGGATGTCTCGGAGCGGCTGCAGGACATTCTGGGGGGGGAGGGTGAACAGCCAGCTGTCGTGGTGCACATAGGCACCAACGATATAGGTAAAAAACGGGATGAGGTCCTACAAGCGGAATTCAGGGAGTTAGGAGTTATACTAAAAAGTAGGACCTCAAAGGTAGTAATCTCAGGATTGCTACCAGTGCCACGAGCTAGTCAGAGTAGGAATGTCAGGATAGATAGGATGAATGCGTGGCTCGAGAGATGGTGCAAGAGGGAGGGATTCAAATTCCTGGGGCATTGGGACCGGTTCTGGGGGAGGTGGGACCAGTACAAACCGGACGGTCTGCACTTGGCCAGGACTGGAACCAATGTCCTAGGGGGGGTGTTTTATAGAGCTGTTGGGGAGGGTTTAAACTAATGTGGCAGGGGGATGGGAACCAATGCTGGAAGTTGGAAGGTAGTAAAACAGGGACAGAAACAAAAGGAAGTAAGGGGAAAAGTGCAAGGCAGAGAAGACATAGTCAGAAATCCATAAGGGCGACAGTACAAGGTACAGTGACTGAGGGGAGCACAGTGAATAGGCCCAGTAATAACAAAAAGAATAAAACTGGAGATGTTAAGATTCAAAACAGAGGTAAAAAAACCAACATAAGTGTTCTTTACCTGAATGCTCGTAGTATTCGGAATAAAGTAAATGAGTTGGTGGCACAAATCATCGTAAATGACTATGATTTAGTGGCCATTACTGAAACATGGTTAAAGGATGGTCACGACTGGGAGTTAAATATCCGAGGGTATCAAACTATTCGGAAGGACAGAGTGGATGGTAAGGGAGGTGGTGTTGCTCTGTTATTTAAGGATGACATCCGGGCAATAGTAAGGGATGACATCGGTGCTATGGAGGATAAGGTTGAATCCATTTGGGTGGAAATCAGGAATAGTAAGGCGAAAAAGTCACTGATAGGAGTAGTCTATCGGCCACCAAATAGTAACGAGATGGTGGGGCAGGCAATAAACAAAGAAATAACTGATGCATGTAGAAATGGTACAGCAGTTATCATGGGGGATTTTAATCTACATGTCGATTGGTTTAACCAGGTCGGTCAAGGCAACCGTGAGGAGGAGTTTATAGAATGTATCCGCGATAGTTTTCTAGAACAGTATGTAATGGAACCTACGAGGGAACAAGCGGTCCTAGATCTTGTCCTGTGTAATGAGACAGGATTGATTCATGATCTCATAGTTAGGGATCCTCTTGGAAGGAGTGATCACAATATGGTGGAATTTAAAATACAGATGGAGGGTGAGAAAGTAAAATCAAATACTAGTGTTTTGTGTTTAAACAAAGGAGATTACAAGGGGATGAGAGAAGAACTAGCTAAGGTAGACTGGGAGCTAAGACTTTATGGTGGAACAGTTGAGGAACAGTGGAGAACCTTCCAAGTGATTTTTCACAGTGCTCAGCAAAGGTTTATACCAACAAAAAGGAAGGACGGAAGAAAGAGGGAAAATCGACCGTGGATATCTAAGGAAATAAGGGAGAGTATCAAATTGAAGGAAAAAGCATATAAAGTGGCAAAGATTGCTGGGAGATTAGAGGACTGGGAAATCTTTAGGGGGCAACAGAAAGCTACTAAAAAAGCTATAAAGAAGAGCAAGATAGAGTATGAGAGTAAACTTGCTCAGAATATAAAAACAGACAGTAAAAGTTTTTACAAATATATAAGACAAAAAAGAGTGGCTAAGGTAAATATTGGTCTTTTAGAGGATGAGAAGGGAGTTTTAATAATGGGAAATGAGGAAATGGCTGAGGAACTGAACAGGTTTTTTGGGTCGGTCTTCACAGTGGAAGACACAAATAACATGCCAGCGACTGATAGAAATGAGGCTATGACAGGTGAGGACCTTGAGAGGATTGTTATCACTAAGGAGGGAGTGATGGGCAAGCTAATGGGGCTAAAGGTAGACAAGTCTCCTGGCCCTGATGGAATGCATCCCAGAGTGCTAAAAGAGATGGCTAGGGAAATTGCAGATGCACTAGTGATAATTTACCGAAATTCACTAGACTCTGGGGTGGTCCCGGTGGATTGGAAATTAGCAAACGTGACGCCACTGTTTAAAAAAGGAGGTAGGCAGAAAGCAGGAAATTATAGGCCAGTGAGTTTAACTTCGGTAATAGGGAAGATGCTGGAATCTATCATCAAGGAAGAAATTGCGAGGCATCTGGATAGAAATTGTCCCATTGGGCAGACGCAGCATGGGTTCGTAAAAGGCAGGTCATGCCTAACTAATTTAGTGGAATTTTTTGAGGACATTACCAGTGCAGTAGATAACGGGGAGCCGATGGATGTGGTATATCTGGATTTCCAGAAAGCCTTTGACAAGGTGCCACACAAAAGGTTGCTGCATAAGATAAAGATGCATGGCATTAAGGGTAAAGTAGTAGCATGGATAGAGGATTGGTTAATTAATAGAAAGCAAAGAGTTGGGATAAATGGGTGTTTCTCTGGTTGGCAATCAGTAGCTAGTGGTGTCCCTCAGGGATCCGTGTTGGGCCCACAATTGTTCACAATTTACATTGATGATTTGGAGTTGGGGACCAAGGGCAATGTGTCCAAGTTTGCAGATGACACTAAGATGAGTGGTAAAGCGAAAAGTGCAGAGGATACTGGAAGTCTGCAGAGGGATTTGGATAGGTTAAGTGAATGGGCTCGGGTCTGGCAGATGGAATACAATGTTGACAAATGTGAGGTTATCCATTTTGGTAGGAATAACAGCAAACGGGATTATTATTTAAACGATAAAATATTAAAGCATGCCGCTGTTCAGAGAGACTTGGGTGTGCTAGTGCATGAGTCACAGAAGGTTGGTTTACAAGTGCAACAGGTGATTAAGAAGGCAAATGGAATTTTGTCCTTCATTGCTAGAGGGATGGAGTTTAAGACTAGGGAGGTTATGTTGCAATTGTATAAGGTGTTAGTGCGGCCACACCTGGAGTATTGTGTTCAGTTTTGGTCTCCTTACTTGAGAAAGGACGTACTGGCGCTGGAGGGTGTGCAGAGGAGATTCACTAGGTTAATCCCAGAGCTGAAGGGGTTGGATTATGAGGAGAGGTTGAGTAGACTGGGACTGTACTCGTTGGAATTTAGAAGGATGAGGGGGGATCTTATAGAAACATTTAAAATTATGAAGGGAATAGATAGGATAGATGCGGGCAGGTTGTTTCCACTGGCGGGTGACAGCAGAACTAGGGGCATAGCCTCAAAATAAGGGGAAGTAGATTTAGGACTGAGTTTAGGAGGAACTTCTTCACCCAAAGGGTTGTGAATCTATGGAATTCCTTGCCCAGTGAAGTAGTTGAGGCTCCTTCATTACATGTTTTTAAGGTAAAGATAGATAGTTTTTTGAAGAATAAAGGGATTAAGGGTTATGGTGTTCGGGCCGGAAAGTGGAGCTGAGTCCACAAAAGATCAGCCATGATCTAATTGAATGGCGGAGCAGGCTCGAGGGGCCAGATGGCCTACTCCTGCTCCTAGTTCTTATGTTCTTATTTCAAAGTCAGGGTGGCGAGTGACTTGGTGGGGAACCTCCAGGTGGTGCGATCCCTAGTTATCATAGAATTTACAGTGCAGGAGGCCATTCGGTCCATCGAGTCTGCACCGGCTCTTGGAAAGAGCACCCGACCCAAGGTCAACACCTCCACCCTATCCCCATAACCCAGTAACCCCACCCAACACGAAGGGCAATTTTGGACACTAAGGGCAATTTATCATGGCCAATCCACCTAACCTGCATATCTTTGGACTGTGGGAGGAAACCGGAGCACCCGGAGGAAACCCACGCACACACGGGGAGGATGTGCAGACTCCGCACAGTGACCTAAGCCGGAATCAAACCTGGGACCCTGGAGCTGTGAAGCAATTGTGCTATCCACAATGCTACCATGCTGCCCTTATCTGTTGGTATTGTCCTTCGAGATGGTTGTGTTTGTGGGTTAGGAAGGTGTTGTCTAAGGAACTTTGGTGAGTTACTGCAGTGCATCTTGCAGATGGTACACATTGCTCCCACTGTTCGTCTATGGTGGAGTGTTTGAATGTTTGTGGAATGGGGAGCAATCAACCAGGCGGCTTTGTCCTGGATGGTGCCCAGCTTCTTGTGTTGTTGGAGCTGCACTCATCCAGGCAAGTGGAGAGTATTTAATAATTGTTATTATTGTCACAAGTAGGCTTACATTAACAAGCAATGAAGTTATTGTGAAAATCCCCTAGTCACCACATTCCGGTGCCTGCTCGGGTACACGGAGGGAGAATTCAGAATGTCCAAATTACCTAACAGCACATCTTTCGGGACTTCTGGGAGGAAGCCCATGCAGGCACGTGGAGAACGTGCAGACTCCACACAACTAGTGGTGTGCAGCAACAGTGCTAACCACTGTGCTACCATTCCATTACACTCCCGATTTGTGCCTTGCAGATGGTGGGCAGGCTTGAGGTGGGGGGTGGGGGGGGGGGGGGGTCAGGAGGTGAGTTACTCACTGTAGAATTCCTAGTCTTTAACCTGCCCTGATAAGTATTAATGTGGCTAGTCCAGTTCAGTTTCTGATCAATGGTAACCCCCAGGATGTTGATTGTGGGGGATTCAGCGATGCTAAATCCATTGAATGTCAAGGGGTGGTGGTTACATCCTCTCTTGTAGGAGATGGTCTTAGTCTGGCACAAATGTAAGTTGCCACTTGTCAGCTCAAGCCTGGATATTGTCCAGGTCTTTCTGCATTTGCACGTGTACCGCTTCATTATCTGAGGAGTTGCGAATGGTCTTGAACATTGTGCAGTCATCTACAAACATTCCCACTTCTGACCTTATGATGGAAGGGAGGTCATTGATGAAGCAGCTGAAGATGGTTGGAGCTAGGACATTACCCTGATTAGATTACATGGTTGGTGCGGGCCCATTTCAGCCAGGATCCAGTTTAATTGCTTGATCTGCACTTTCCTGAATAACAAATCATGTCTGGCCATCTGTGAATAGTTCAGGGGATTGGTCATTTATACTCATTTAAGTTGTTTCCACTGGTGTATTATTTCCAGGTAGCACAGCTCTATTTTCATAGTAAATTACAAAGCTATATATATGTTAGGCCATATTAAGAACTGCTCTTTCGTTCACTTGTCAGTCACTTTTAAACTTATCCTGGTGGTCATTTTCAATATAAAACATCGGGCCGGTAGGGGGGGGGGGTCATTTTCTGCATTCATTTTTGAGGCGTGAGAACAGCAGAAGGGATAGAGAATAGCACAGGAGTCCCCAAATGATTTTTACGCCAGTGGAATTTCCACGATCGATTATAACACTAGTATCAGTAATGGTGACCATGAAACTTCTGGAGTGTTGTTAAAATAGAACTAAATAGTTGCTAAAATGGGCAGTACGGTAGCATAGTGGTTAGCACAAATGCTTCACAGCTCCAGGGTCCCAGGTTCAAATCCCGGCTTGGGTCACTGTCTGTGTGGAGTCTGCACGTTCTCCCCGTGTGTGCGTGGGTTTCCTCCGGGTGCTCCGGTTTCCTCCCACAGTCCAAAGATGTGCAGGTTAGGTGAATTGGCCAGGCTAAATTGCCCTCGGGGTCCAAATTGCCCTTAGTGTTAGGTGGGGTTACTGGGTTATGGGGATAGGGTGGAGGTATGGGCTTGGGTAGGGTGCTCATTCCAAGAGCCGGTGCAGACTCGATGGGCCGAATGGCCTCCTTCTGCACTGTAAATTCCATGAAATCTATGAAACTACCTGTTTTACTAATGTCCTTCCAGGAAGAAAATCTGCTCCGTACCTGGCCTGATTCCAGACTCATAACTATATGTGGGTTAACTTTTAACTGCTCCCTGAAGTGACCTTGCAATCTTTAGTTATATCAAAGCACTACATAAAAGTCAAATGAGAATGAAACCAGATGGGATCACCTGACCATGACCCAAGCATCACAGAATACAACAGGCAACCACCCCTGTTGCCTTGCAAAGTCCTCCTCCAACATCTTGCAATTTGTGCCAAACTTCTGAGGACTGTCCCACAGATCAGTTAAACCTAACGTAGTTGTACTCAGAATTATATCTTTCAGCTAGAATTCAGCAGTTGTACACTGCTGGGTAGGAGCAGTCTTGTGAGTCATCAACATTGATTCCAGACCCCATAAAGTCTCAGCATCAGGCCAAACATAGGCAAGTAAATCTCCTGCTGATTACCAGCTACTTCTCTCCCTCAGCTTTTGAATCAGTACTCCACCATGTTGAACATCACTGGGAAGAAGCACTAAGAATATCAAGATCATAAAATTGACTCTAGGTGGGGGACTTCAATGTTGCTCAATAGAAATACTATTGCCTGAACCAGCTGAGTCGTGAAGACTAGGCTTTCAAACTGAGCTTATGGAATGTAGTGACAGAACCACTATAAGGGGAAAACATACTTGACCTTATCCTCATCAATATATTACAGATGCATCTTTTCACGACGATTGACCACCGCACAGTCCTGATGGAGACGAAGTTCCATTTTCAAACTGAATATATTCTCCATTTTGTTGCATGACACTACCATCATGCTAAATGGGATAAATTCAGAACAGATCTGGCAGCTCAAAACTAAGCATCCATCAGGTCTGTGCGCCATCAGCAAAACTGTACTCTACCAGAATAGATAACCTCATGCCTTGACATATCCCTTACTCATAGAATTACAGTGCAAAAGGGGGCGATTCGGCCCATCGAGTCTGGGCAATTGAACCCAGGTCCTTGACGCTGTGAAGCAACAGTGCTCACCACTGTGCTACCATGCCGCCATCACAAGACATCGTCAAGACAGAGAACCAACTCTAGTTCAATGGAGTGTAGGAGAGAGCATTACAGAACAGGTCCAAAATGCCTAAAATGAGGTATCAATCTGGTGAAATGACAATATAGGACTATGACATACCTGCTAAGCAGCGAGAGCAGCAGGTTATAGTTAGAACAAAGTAATTTCATAATTAACAGATCAAATCAAAGTTCTGCCCACTGGACACATCCATTTGTCCCAATGATGGCAGAATCCAGCATGACAATGTAAAAGAGAAGGCTGAACAATTTGGAACGATCTGCAATCAGAAGCGCTGACTGGATGCTCTATCTCAGCCTCTTCCAGAGCTTCCCACCATCACAGCTGCCAGACCTCAGCTAATTAAGTCACTGAATGTGATATCAAGAGATGACCGAGCACACTGGATACAGCAAAGATTATGGGTCCCGACAACAATCCAGCTGTAGTACTGTGGAGCAGACTTGTGTTCCAGAACTAGCAACACCGCTAGCCAAGTTGTTCCAGTCCAGCTACAACACTGACGATGTAGAAAATTGCCCAGGTTTTACTATCTACAAAAGCAGGACAAATCCAAAATCAGCCAATCATCGCCCAGTCTACTGTTATTCATCAGCAATGTAATTGAAAATCTCAATCAATAGCGCTATCAAGTGGCACTTGCCCATCAATAATGTGCTCAACAATGTCCAGTTTTGGTATGCAGCCTTTGCCCAGATATGGACAAAACAGCTGACTTCCAGAGGAGAGTTGAATGAATGACCTTAGCATCAAGGTCCAAGTATGGCATCAAAAAGCCGCAGCAAAATTGGACAATGGGAATCAGGGGGAAATACTCCACTGACTGGAGTTATACCAAGCACAAAGGAAGATTGTGGTAACTTGACCTAAAAATTTAGTTTTAATCTTCTTTAATATATAAAAAATAACGTTTAAAATATGGTATTTACTCTCAACAGGGAGCAACCAGCTAAACATCGAAGTAACAGAATAGAATTAGAACTAATGACAGTTAAATATGAATATACGCAGGTAACAACTAATGATTTCACAGACTCTACCGGTGACATCAGCAATAGATTTAAATAAGATGCATAATCGTAATTCTCGATAATACTTGACACCCTTAAATTGGAATACCCCTTAAAGAGAGAAATGCAATGAGACTAATGCCTTAATTAGACGTCAGTCTTCAGGAACTATGTGACTACACTGTGATCTGCACAATAACACTGATGACTCCTCCACTCTACTTTGCCTTTCATGGCCTAGGCACTGTTGAAAAAGCGAGTAGCTTGAGGATCTACGAACAATTTAACTGTAGTGCCTTGTAATGTACCCTATTCATCTTTGAAAACCTCAGGCTATTTCTGAATGACATCCCGTCACCTTTGTGTACTTTATCTCACCCCAGTCCAACTGAATATTCTTGAGCCAGTCATGTCTCAGCAGACTAGGCCCATGCCTTTATTACCAGGAGCCATGCTCTTCCTTCTTGACTGTTATTTGCAATTTTGACTCCTAATGCTCCAAGCAATGATATAATCTCACTGGTGTACGTCCAAAGGTTGATTTCTGCCCTAAGTAAGGGTTAGTGCCGGCTTAGAGCCCCAAATCATCTTGAAGGTCTCCTCACTGATTGCGGATGCAAAGGCTCCTGTATCAATCCTGTAACCAATCAATCTTGATTTTGTTTGTCAATTGCCCTCCACTGTAGCATAAATAGGCGCTGTACGCCCCTCACTCATATTAAACATGTTGTAATAGTGCTCCTGTGCCTGGTCTGAGCTTTCCAAGTGAAGCACTGTGGGTTGAGCCTTCCTTGCATTGGAAGTTCCCAGCTCAGCCTTTGACTTTCTCTTAGCACCCTGGCACTTCTTCACTAAATGCCTCTTGTTCCACTGGTGACAAGTGTCCATAAACATACGATGATCCACACGCAAAACACTCCACTGTCTTCACCGTTTAATTTGCAGCTTCTTTCTTTATTTGAAGCAGTGTACCTGCCTACGTGCCGCCATTGGCCTTCTGAATATCTTTTGCATTATTGGCAGCCATTTCCATGCCCTGAGAAATTTCTAGAGCTAACTTAAAAGTAAGTGTAGCTTCTCCTAGCAAACACGACTGAATACTGTCCTCATTAATGCCACAAACTAGTCTATCTGGAAGCATGTCTTCAAACCTGCCCGGAACTTGCAATGTTCAGAGTGCTGGCTCAATTCAGCAACAAAGTTAGCTACAGACTGTTCCGTCTTCCAAACATGACTGTGGATTTTCAAACGTTGTACAATTACTGCGGGCTTAAGATTGTGGTGATTCTGAATGAGTGCAACTAAATCTGCAAATGAAATATCCCCTGGTTTCTGTGGTGTAGCTAAATTTCTCACTGGCTTGTAACATTCAGCAGATTTGAGTGCTTTCTAGCCTCATCTGCGATCCCATTTGCCAAGAAAAAGTGTTCTAACTTTCCACATATTCAGTCCAGTTCACGTTCTCTTCCACAAACTCACCGATAGACCCTTACTTGTCTTGCCTCGGTAAACTTAGTAAAGCTTTGGGATGCCCTGAAACTAGAATATTTTTATTCTCATCGCCAAAAAGATGTGGTAACTTGATCCAAGAGGTAGAAAAAAATGTATTATAAGTTAATCTTCTTCATATATAACAATAATGAAATTTAAAATACAGTATGGAGTCAAAGACCAGAGCAACTAGCTAAACATCAAAATAGAATTAGAACTAACAGCAGTTAATTAAGAGTATATACAGGTAACAAGATCAACTAATAATGTGACAGCTGATGACATCAGAAATGGATTTAATTAAGATGCATGATCATAAACAGGGCCAGAACTGGGCGAATACGGGGAGGAGGGCCACCGTACTAGCGAGGAAGGTCAACACAGGAGGGCAGGAATGAAGGAGGGCCATGGCGCGGCTCTCAGGGGAGAGGGAGTGCCTGGCACAAGGAGGGGAGGGGGGCAGAAGGGGGGGGGGGAACAGAGGGTCGGGGGCTGGGAAGGGCCGAGGAGTCAGAGGGAGAGCGCAGAACAAAAGCGAAGCAAAGAGAAGGGTGAGATAGTAAAGCAGTACAGACATAGGCCTCGGCGGGCATGGAGTAGGGCGAGGAACCAAGATGGCGCTGCAAACAGCCACTCAGGAGGGCGAAGGAAGACCCCGGAGTGCAGGGGCGCACCCATGTGATGTACACACAGCTGGCGGCCACATTGGGTGCCCCCTGGACAAAGGGAAACCCTGGAGAGCTGGGGCCCGACCCCATGGTGAGAGCGGCGACCCTTGCCATTTTGGATGGCCACCTGGCAAAGGGAAACTCCGAAGTGCAGGGGTGCATCCACCAGGTAAGTATGGATGATCCCACAGGACTGGGCGGGGTGTCACAAACCCCACACCAGGAGCGTTACCTGGAATGTAAAGGGACTCAACGGCCCAGTGAAAAGATCCAGAGTCTTCGCCCACCTAAGAAGCCTAAATGCAGACATAATCTACCTACAAGAGACGCGCCCGAGGGAGAAGGATCGACTGAAGGGCTGGGTGGGACTGACGTACCATTCATGCTACGGGACGAGGGGCAGGGGGGTAGCAATATTAATTAGCAAAAGGACGAGTTTACGGAAACCAAGACAGTTACGGACCCAGGGGAAGGTACTTCATGGTCAGCGGTATCCTGGAAGGGGCACAGGTTGTACTGGCAAACATGTACGCTCCCAACGGGACAACACAGAATTCATAAAGAAGACCATGGAGGAAATCCCCGACCTTGACACACATCGACTGATTATGAGGGGCGACTTTAACTGTGTGCTGGATCCACTGAAAGACCGATCAAACCCCAGAACGGGGTAAAAGTCTGGCATAGCTAGGGAGCTAGGAGCCTTCATGGAACAAATGGAGGCGGTGGACCCATGGAGGTTCCTGCACCCAGGAGAAAAGGAGTTCTCATTCTTTTCGCAAGTACACAAGGGAATTACCCGTATCAACTTCTTTGCAGTGGGGAAATTGGTGCTTCCAGGAATCACGGGAACAGATTACTCCACGATTGTCATCTTTGACCACGCTCCACACTATATGGATGTGAGGTTGGAGACAGGCCGGGCCCAGAGCCCCATGTGGAGGCTGGACACGGACCTCCGGGCAAACAAGGCCTTCAGCCAAAAAATATCGCGGGCCATAGGCGATTACGTTAGTAACAACCAAAATGGTGAGGTCTCATCCTCCACGTTTTGGGAGGCATTGAAGGCCGTGATCAGAGGAAAGATCATAGCCTACAAGGCAAGTAGAGATAGGGAAGAGAGGGTGGCCAGGCAACAGATAGTGGACTCCATTGTGGAAGTCGATAGAAAATATTCCGAGGCCCCGACTGTAAGGCTGCTGGCGGAGGGGAAAAAGCAAATGGACTTTAACCTGCTTTCAAATAGTAAGCAGTGTACCAACTCCGCCATACACGGGGGACCTTCTACGAACACGGAGACCAGGCTGGCCGCCTATTGGCTCACCAGCTAAGAAAGCAGGCAGCCACGAAAGAAATAGCGCAGGTTAAGGATAGCAGAGGCAGACTCGTAACAGAGCCAAAGGAGGTCAATCGAGCATTTGAGACCTTCTAGCTGGAACTGTACACCTCCGAGCCCCCCCGGCGAGGATGCGGGAATGAAACAGTTCCTAGACGGACTGGAACTACCAGTGGTGGGGGAAGACAGACGGGGAGGAGCTGAAAGCACCTGGGAGAAATCATGGAGAGCATCAGCTCCATGCAAGCGGTGAAGGCATCGGGACCTGACGGGTTCCTGGCGGACTACTACAAAACATTTGCACCAGTCCTGGCCCCACATCTTTTTTAAAAATAATTTTTATTGGAATTTTTTACAGAAAATATAAAAATATAACAAGTATAGCAACAAGCATTAATATGCAACTAACAGCCCCATAACACCCACAATTCCCCCCATACCGTAACATCACATGTATCACACTCCCCCCACCCCCCCCAACAAGAGAACTTAACCATAAATTAAAATTAAATAAATCAAATTTAAATAAAATAAGCAAACATAATCAACGTCCCCCCCCCCCCCCCCCCCCCCCCCGGGTTGCTGCTGCTACTGTCCCAGTACCCTATCGTTGAGCCAGAAAGTCGAGGAAAGGTTGCCACCGTTTAAAGAACCCTTGCACCGATCCTCTCAGGGCGAATTTAACCTTCTCAAGCTTAATGAAGCCCGCCATGTCATTGATCCAGGTCTCCACGCTTGGGGGCCTCGCGTCCTTCCACTGTAGCAAAATCCTTCGCCGGGCTACTATAGACGCAAAGGCCAGCACACCGGCCTCTTTCGCCTCCTGCACTCCCGGCTCTACCCCAACTCCAAAGATCGCGAGTCCCCATCCTGGGTTGACCCTGGATCCCACCACCCTTGACACCGTCCTCGCCACCCCCTTGCAGAACTCCTCCAATGCCGGGCATGCCCAGAACATATGGGCATGGTTCGCTGGACTCCCCGAGCACCTGACACACCTATCTTCACCCCCAAAGAACCTACTCATCCTCGTCCCACTCATGTGGGCCCTATGCAGCACCTTGAATTGGATGAGGCTAAGCCACGCACATGAGGAGGAAGAATTTACCCTCTCCAGGGCATCAGCCCATGTCCCGTCTTCGATCTGTTCCCCCAGTTCCCCCTCCCACTTCGTTTTCAGCTCCTCTACTGACGCCTCTTCCACCTCCTGCATAAGCTTGTAGATATCGGATATCTTCCCCTCCCCGACCCCCGAGAGCACCCTGTCACTCACCCCCCCCCCCTCGCGGGGAGCGCAGGGAATCCCTCCACCTGCCGTCTAGCAAATGCCTTTACCTGCAGATATCTAAACATGTTTCCCGGCGGGAGCCCAAATTTCTCCTCCAACTCCCCCAGGCTCGCAAATCTTCCGTCGATAAACAGGTCCCTCAGCTGTCTAATGCCCGCTCTATACCATCCCCGAAATCCCCCATCCATGTTCCCCGGGATGAACCTATGGTTCTGGCCCCACATCTAACGGACATGTTCGCGGACTCACTGGCAAGGGGCACCTTGCCCCCAACACTAGCGCAGGCCACAATCTCATTGATACCCAAAAAAGATAAAGACCTGCCGGAATGTGGATCATACAGACCCATTTCACTGCAGAATGTGGACGTGAAAATACTCGCAAAGGTCCTGGCCAAAAGGCTGGAGGGCTGCTTACCAGAGGTGGTCGCAGATGACCAACCTGGCTTTGTTAAGGGTAGGCAGCTCAGTGAACATTGCGCGGCTGCTGAATGTAATAATGACCCCCCCCCCCCCCCCCCCCGGGGAGAGAACACCCGAGGTGATCGTCTCCCTGGACACAAAAAAGGCCTTCGACAGAGTCGAATGGAGCTATCTCCTTGAGGTACTGGAATGGTTTGGGCTAGGAACGGGGTTCACCACCTGGGTGAGGCTCTTGTACAACGCTCCCAAAGCGAGTGTCTGAACTAACACCACCAGCTCTGAATACTTCCAGCTACAGTGAGGAACAAGTCAGGGCTGCCCCTTGTCCCCACTCTTGTTCACACTAGTGATTGAACCCCTGGCGATAGCCCTGTGGGACGCGAAAAGCTGGAAGGGAGTTCGGAGAGGAGACAGAGAGCACAGAGTTTCACTCTATGCAGATGACCCTCTATGTCTCAAAGCCACAGGGGGGACTGAAGGCAATACTGTGAATACTGAAAGAGTTTGGAACCTTCTCGGGCTACAAACATAACCTGGGCAAAAGCGAGGCATTCCCAGTGAACCCAAAAGGGGGAGGGACAGAGCTGGAGTGGCTCCCGTTTAAAATGGCCCAGAACAGATTCCGTTACTTGGGGATCCAAATAGCCAGAGACTAGACACAGATCCACAGGTGGAGGAAGAAAGAAAAGACCTTCAACGGTGGGGCTCACTCCCAGTCTCCGTGGCGTGGAGAGTGCAGATGATTAAGATGAATTTACTGTCAAGGTTCCTCTTCCTGTTTCGATCCATTCCGATCATCATCCCCAAGGCCTTTTTCCAAAACGTAGACCATCTAATCATGGTATTTGTGTTGGGGGGGGGGGGGGGAAGAACCCGAGAATTCCTAAACCAACACTGCAAAGAGGAAAACTCAAAGGGGGCTTGGCTTTACCGAACCTACGATATTACCACTGGGCAGCAATGACAGAAAAAGTGAGGGGATGGGCACAAGAACCCGACACAGATAGAGTACAAATGGAGGGGGCATCCTGTAAAGGAACGACTCTCTGGGCCCTGGCCACAGCAGCACTCCTCCTCGGCAAGATACAGAATGAGCTCAGTGGTAGTGGCCACGCTGAGAATGTGGACCCAGTTGAGACAGCACTTCAGGATAACCAAAAAAAGTACCCCATGGCCCCATCTGCGGCAATTACAGATTCCCCCCAGCCATGCTAGATACCACCTTCAAAAGATGGAGGCGGGACGGGGGCACACTGACGGTCGTGGACTTCTACATTGGGTGCAAACAGACGACGTTGGACAAACTGACGACGAAGTGGAAACTAGCAAGAGAGGAATTGATACACCTCCAAATAAAACACTTCCTCCCCAAAGTGACAGTAGGGTACCCCGGGCCCCAGGAAACACACTACTGGAGGGCCTGATAGGCACAAGCAGCGAGAAGGGAGGGCTATATGGGAAAATATATGGACAGCTACTGGACAGAGCTCGAACACCACTGGACAAGACCAGACAAAAATGGGAGGACGAACTGGGGACAGAGGTAGGATAGGGACTCTGGAGCGAAGCACTGAGCAGGGCGAACTCCACCTCCTCCTGCGCAAGGCTAAGCCTAATGCAGCTCAATGTGGTGCACAGAGCACACCTGACCAGAACCCGAATGAGCAGGTTCGTCCCGGGGGTGGAGGACAAATGTGAGCGGTGCCAGAGGGGCCAGGCCAACCACACACACATGTTTTGGGCTTGCCCCAAGCTTGCTGGGTTCTGGACAGCCTTCTCCGAGGCAATGTCCAAGGTTGTGGGGGTGAGGGTGAAGCCATGCCCAATAGTGCCAATCTTCAGGGTATCGGAGCAGCCAGAGTTACACAGGGGGAAGGGGCCAACGTCCTTGCTATCGCTTCCCCAATCGCATGCCGGAGAATCCTGCTCGGCTGGCGATCGACAGCACCACCCAAAGCTGCAGACTGGCTCGCTGACCTCTCGGAATTTCTCCACCTGGGGAAGATTAAGTACGCCATCCGAGGGTCAGAGGAAGGCTTCCTGGATACTTGGGGGCAATTCGTCAGCCTGTTCAAAAACCTGTTTGAGGCCAGCAACGAGGAGTAAGCTAAGAAAAAAAAAGATAGATGAGAAATCAAAGGATTGCACAACTGGGGCAGTGGAAGGAAGGTGGGGAAACCACAAGAGAAGAGGAAAGGTGCTGAAGCCAAGAGGGAGGGGTGGAAGAAGGGGTGCGGGGGCGGGGGGGGGGGGGGGGGGAGAATCATAGACCGATCCAGAGGGCAACAAAATGGACATAAAGTTAGTTAAATGAAGGACAAAATAAACCTCTCTGTAAAATGAAGTAAATTAGTGCGGGCAAGAAAAATGTACTGTATATACACAACAACTGTTTACAAATATGAGAAAAGCCAATAAAAAGATTTTCAAAAAAAAAAATATACATGATCATAACACTCTGTAACAAAGTGGTTTTGGTTGTTGGAGGCCAATCAGTACATTAATGCTGGAGTTATTCAGCAGTGTCCTAGACTCAGACATCTTCAACTGTTTCAAAAAGGCTGTTTCTCCCTCGATCATAGAGGTCAAAAATTCAGATTGGTCATTGGTGAGCAACTCAGATAATGGGCGGATTTCTCCATCCTGCCGCACCTAATTTCTGGTGCCGATCACCCCCGCCGGCTGCGGGATCCTCCGTCCCGGCAGCTGGCCAATGAGGCTTCCCATTGCGGGCACCCCCACGCTGTTGGGAAATCCATGGGTGTTAAGTGCACTGCCGGCGAAATGTAGGATCCCGCCGACAGAGAATCCAGCCCTACAAGTCAGTGCCAACACGCAGCAAGGCTTTGACAACCCTCATACCCTGATAAGTGACATGTAACATTTGTGCCACACAAGTATCAGTCAATAACTATCTCCAAAAAGACAAAATTTAACTACCTTACCGTGACATTCTACAATATTATCAGCACCGACCTCCCCACCAACAACATCCCAGAGATCACCATTTAACCAGAACCTTAGCTGAACCAGCCATATAAATAACGTACCTACAAAAACAAGCTAGAGGTTGGAAATTCAATGGTGAACTCTCCAAGTTATCTATAATGCATCACTCGGGAGCGTGACAAGAGTACGCTCCTCTGATGAAAACCTACCAAATCTGACCCGTACCACCTCGAAATACAAAGACAGCAAGCACATGGGAACAGCATCACCTGCAAGTTCTCTTCCAAGTCTCTCAAATCACCCTGACTTGGAAATATTTACTGTTACTTTACCTTGGCAGTTTCAAAATCCTGGAACTCCCTTAACAGTACCTACAGTACAAGGATTGTAGCAGTTTAAGGACTCAAAGAAAACTCAGAATGGACAATAAATGAGAGCCTTGCCAGTGACACCAACATCCCAGGAACAAAACAACATTTTCTTAAATAAATACAAATAGCAAAAGAAAATAGACAAATGTGGAGATGTAATCTAATTTTAAAGTACATGGAAAAATACCAGAAAAACCTTTGAGAACTGCTTGCAGAAACACAAAAAGCAAGTAGCAAATAAGGATTGTGTTTTATTTATGGTAGTGTAATAGGGCTGAATCTGTAGAGATAGCATATATATTTTTTCACAGTTTTTAAAAAATGCAAGTACACAATTTAAAAATAATGGGATTTACATTTGTAAATTTCAATCTGAAAAATAAAACTTGGAAGACAAATTTAGGATTTTAAAAAGCCTTTCTCCAAAAATCATCTACATAGTACATCAAGGGCGCACTCCTCCCGAACCGCGTCTTAAGTGTTCCAGAGTGATTCCCGCTGGCACTAGGAGCGACACTGACATTCCATGCAATGACACTTTTTGCAGAGTCAGCTTTCCCATGTCATTCCGGTTGAGCTCAATTGGCTGGATAGCTAGTTTGTGATGAGTATCAAGACCAACAGCACAGGTTCAATTCCTGTACCAGGTGAGGTTATTCATGTGGTGATCCTCGGGTTAATCACCACCAGTCAGCCCCCCCCCCCCCCCCCCCCCCCCCCCACTCAAAGGGGAAAGCAACCTATGGTCAACTGGGACTATGGCAACTTTACTTGTTCAGAACACTTATATTTTTAAATTACATCCTTTCCTGACATACTCCTAAGAATTCTTTTTTTTAAATATAAATTTAGAGTACCGAATTTCCCCCCCCCCCCCAATTAAGGGGCAATTTAGCATGGCCAATCCACCTATCCTGCACATCTTTGGGTTGTGAGGGTGAGACCCATACAGACACAGAGAGAATGTGCAAACTCCAAACTGACAGTGACCCGGGGATGGGATCAAAGCTGGGTCCTCGGCGTCATGAGGTAGCAGTGCGCCACTGTGCCACCCACCCCTAATAATTATTCAGAATATTTTCACTTGTTGTTTTAGCAGCTGTGGGAATAGGTTAGGTTGTTTATGTGAATTGTTTACAACTTTTGTATTATTGATAAATGGTTTGTACAGCTTAATCTGTATCTAAAGAAGATGTATCATTGTTCACAATGTAATGTAACCTCTGGGGGCCTAATGGAAATGCAATTTGTCTTATTTACATGTCACTATTTACAGAGATGATATGACACAAGGTGACCTCATCCGTAGCTAATGAAAATACTTAATTTAGACAATTTCCTAATAAGGGAATTGGGGAAAGTCAGAATTAAGGATAAAAGTTAAGGATAAGGATAAAATCCAGAGTATTCATTGGCACAGTTCAACTGTTGCTTCTGTGATGTAATTCTTCTGTGACATAGTTCAACGTCACTTCAGAAAAGAAAGGAAATAGTCTTTGCTTGTGCTGTCAGCAATCAAGAAATCTAGGTCTCGAGGGAGAAGAAACTTCCATGCTGTCTTTGCTGCTTTTTGTTAAGTATATATAATATCTTGCTTAATAAATTCTACAAATTGATGTTGTCAAGTTTTGCTGGGAGCATGAATGATTTGTATCATTGTTTAATATCACTCATATGGAATAAAATAACACAATGTTTGTGAATAAGGTTTAGTTGCTGCATTTATTACCTTTTGCAAACCAGGGAATCTATAATCAAGGTGGGATATTTATGCAGAACTGAATTTTTGCATTAATTGTCAAAGGCACATTTCAAGTAATGGTTCAAAACAAATTTCACAGTTACATAAACAGTCCAACAAACAAAATCCAGTACGAAATGAACACATTACAAATCAATTCCCTTCATTTAAATTACAATTACATTAAGATCATTGTATGAATACTTCAGTTAGCAATCTAAGTGATTGTATAAATATAGAGTACTCGTTTTATTAACAAAAATTATGCCCCATGTTGTTTTACATGTTCTTTCTCTTCCATACATTTTGGAATGAGTCAATGAACTGTCGTCAAAGCAGACCTGCACTTACATTACGTAATCAAACCGAATGAGAGTCTGAAAGCAAGCTCTACTGCAATCTCCGTCACAGAATCATGGAAACACACATAAAACTCCTGAGGATGAGGATCTATAAAAAGTCTTCTGCAATGGAATGAACAAAAACATTTTATTCAAAAATATGGCTGAGTCCTTCTGAAACATTTTATATAGTCAAAAGTTTATTCCTGTAAAGTTTATGCAGTTCAATATATCTTCACTCTTTGAAGGCACATATTCCTAAAAATTAACTGGTATCTTCATTTGCTTACAAACTATGATAAATATAAACTCTTGAAGAAACAAATTGCATCCTGTAAATGTACAGCAGTGTACCGTTATATTGGACATGGAGCTTAAAACATCTGTAGTGGTATGGTTAATTCACTAATGTAAATAAGGGAAGATTGTAATTAATCTCAAGTCTTCCTCTACTGACTGTAATACAATGAGTAAATCAGGTTGACATTTGTTAGCAGCTTTCTATTACAAGGACCACAGCAAAGAAAGACATTTGGATGAATTTTGTAATATTTTGCTACATTATTTCTGACCTTATGAAGCCAATAATATAGCTACATATGAACAGTAATTCATTTTGTATATATCTTAAGGCAAACAAAGTTTTAAACTTTATTGGATTTCTTCCGGCCTTGGCTGCTACCCTCAGCAGGTTTTTCCCAGCAGGAAGTCACTACCTCTTAGGTCTCAGATTCAGATGACAGATCTTACCTGACATTCATAATTCCAACAAGGTAGCTAAACAGAAATCAAGAGTAAAAACGCAAGTCCATCTCCAATCAAGGAGTGCTGAGGCAAAATGAACTAAACTATCACCATCCCAGCTGAATTCAGTTAACTCAGCACAGATCTGGGAATTAGATCTGGATTGGATCTGCATGATTATTTTAGACTGACTGGATACATTTGCTGAGTCAATATGTGAAGAATTCATGTTTTGAACTCAAGTATTATCCACAATACTTCCATGGTTTCCTTTAAACCACTGGCAGAACATTACTTATAAGTTAGCAGTCGAAAAAAATCCAGAGAATTGACAAATGCAAAGTCATATAACAATCTATTTAAAATAGATGACTATGTTCACAATTCTTATATTGAATTATAATCTAAACTAGGCTGCTGTGTGGAAGTGCTGAGTGAAGGCCAAACATTCCCCAATGGAAGATTTTAAAAAAAATAATTTATGGGATGTGCTGGTTAGGCCAGCATTTATTGCCCACACCTTGTTGCCTTTCAGAAGGTGGTGGTGAGTTGCCTTCTTGAACTGCTGCAGTCCTTGAGGTGTAGGTACACCCACTGTGCTGTTAGGGAGGGAGTTCTGGGATTTTGCCCCAGCGACAGTGATGGAATGGTGATATATTTCCAAGTCAGGGTGTTGAATAAAAATTAGAGTGTTGGTGAATTGCTTTTGTGAAATTCTTAATGACTGATATTGGAACAGATCTGTGAACAGTTCTTAAATGTCCTTTCAGTGAAGAAAAGGTGAACGGAGACTATAGGGAGGTAAATGTAGGGGCGATAAATTAAAACACATTATAAAAGGGGGGGGGGAGAAATAAACACCTCAAGCTAAATAGTAAAGAAAAATACTACAAATACTGAAAATATGAAATAAAAACAAAGTGCAGGAAATACTCAGCAGGTCAAACAGGATCAGTGAAGAGAGCAAACAAAGTTAACATTTCAGGATGATGAACTTTCATCAGAACAATTCAAGCCCCTATTTTTCAGATGTAATTTAACTTGAACAATTTTCCAAAGGGCCTTTGATAAGATACCAAACAGTAAATGTATGACAAAGATTAGGGCTTGCAGGGGATAATTGGTGAAGGACTAGCAAATTGGCTACAAATTCGGGCGTAGAGATAAAGGTAGCTATTCAGATTGGAGAAAGGTAGAAAGTGGTATTCCGTAAGGTCAGTGCTGGGGTGTCTGTAATTCATAGGGTGGAATTTTACGGCCGCATTGCGCAGGTCCGTAAAATCCAGTGAACTGTTTGAAACTCAATTGACTCCGGCAGGAACAGAGATCCTACCAGCAGAGGTGCAGTAAAATTCCTCCATAATTTTCATTAATGATTTGGACTTGAGAGCAAGTTTCACAATATCAAAATCTGCAGATGATAGCAGAACTGGGAAGCGCAGCTAACAATGAGGAAAAATACAAGGACATTAGAGGGCATGCATAATGAACAGTTACGCAAAAGATACATTTTAACATAGAAATGTGTGGTGATGTTTTTAATTGTTCCAACACAAGTGTCCAACACCCTTCCTGCATCCATCACCTATGTGCAGAATCTTGACTAGAGACTCCCAAATTAACAGTCGTATCCTCGACTGTCTCACCATCTGCGAGGGCAGAAAAAGGCTCAAGCAGCAAAATGGTCTCAGTCATCACATGCAGGCTTTAAAAAAAATATAAATCTTGAGTACCCAATTCTTTTTTTCCAATTAAGGGGCAATTTAGCATGGCCAATCCAGCTACCCTATACATCTTTGGGTTGTGGGGGTGAAACCCACGCAGACACGGGGAGAATGTGCAAGCTCCACACCGACAGTGACCCGGGACCGGTTCGAACCCAGGTCCTTGGTGCATGAGGCAGCAGTGCTAACCACTGCGCCACCGTGCCACCCCACACACAGGCGTTTATTATCGTTTCTTGAAAAGTCTTGTGGTGATGGGGGATTGCCGACCGGGAGAGAGACATGAACCTGGGAGTCCCAAGTCAAGTGACAAATGCATGAGGGTCATTGGATACCTATGTTGGAACAGAGGTGCCATTGGACAGCAGCATCGATGACTGAACAGTATTCTTTACAATACCCTCTACTCATCCTAAATGGGGAAGGGGCTAAAAAGGGTCCTAAAATAGGATGTTCCACTTTCACTTGGCTGGGGAAACTAAACCTTACGGGATGACCATCATTGTAGTCAAAGAAAGAAAACTCTAAATTTTGCAACTTAGAATGTTAGAATACTCATGCATAATCTCAAGATTGACCATCAGGAACGAAGAATTGCAATGGTATCACGTGAGCATTCAGGATTCCAAATTGATATTGCTGCCCTCAGTGAGACCTGCCTTCCTGGGGCGGGGCAGCTGAAGGAACAAGTAGGGGACACTGTTTCTTAAGGGCGACAATGCCATCTGTCAATGCTGGAACAAATATTTCAACTGTGAATCCATAGTGGCAGCTGATACTCTCCGGTCTATTGCCTAGTACCCTGTGGTAAAATCTACAGGTGAACGTCCATCAAGGGGAGAGCTGCAAGAATCAATCAAACAGATGAAACAAAAACAAAGCCTGCGGTCCCGACGGTATTCAGGTGAAGTCTTCAAATTTACATCAAGACTCCATCCAGTCATTCTACAGATTTTGCAGCTGAATCATGTGGTCGAAAGTATTGAAACGCCTGGACGCACATTCTCCTGAATCATCTACGGCTGAGGATATCCTCACAAAAGGCAGTGTGATTTTAGTTCTTCCAGAGGAATCTCTGACATGGGCCATTCGCACCAATGGGATTTCACAGCAACACCTCTGGTGTTCTCTCCCCCGGGGGGGGGGGGGGGGGGGGGGGGGGAGGGCGGTCTGCGCATGCGCGGGACCATGGCGGTGGTTCCGCGCATGCTCGAGATCACACCGGCCCTTCGCCACATGCGTGAACTCGCGCAGTCCCTTTGGCGCCGGCTGGAGCAGCGCCAACCCGTCCAGCGTCCACCTAGCCCCCGAAAGTGCAGAGAATTCCGCACTTTCGGGGGCTGTTGACGTTGGGGTGGATGGCGCCGGTTCTCCCGCCGGCGTAGGGACTTAGTCCCCCAGAAGGGAGAATCCCACTGTATGTGTTTAACAACAAAAGATCTCCACAAGTCAACAATAGTCCTAGTATTCAGAGCAGTTGTCATCACCACGCCCCTATACTGTAGTGAGACCTGGATTATGTATTAGCGGCACAGAGTGCAAGAGAAATTACATCAACAATGCCTCTGCCACACCCTTTGGATTCAATGGGAGGACCATGGAACAATGATTAGGCAAAATGGCAGAACACTGGAAAGAAAAGAAAGCAAATCCCGCACTCTATATTCCACTACCACATGGGATGTCCTGCTCCATGTGCTTAAAGATCTTCAGGTCATGAATTGCCTCTTCAGTCAGATGAAGACCCATGGCAGAAACGCAATATTTTGAGTTTGCAGGACAGACGCCTTTATCAACAATTATTTCATTTCTCCAATCAAAGTACATCATATACACACTTGAAAATTTAAAAAATAGCATATAGAAGAGCAAAGGGATCTAGGACACGAGTGAATAATTATTAAAAGTAAACTCGCAGGTCAGAAAAATAATTAGAAATACTAGCAGAATTCTGATTTATTGAAAGGCATAAAATTCAAAAGTAGTCAAAGTTATGCTAAATTTGGTCAGATAGCACTAAAGTGCAATTCCAGTTTCCATACTATTAAAATGACACAGGAGAACTGCAGAAGGAACAAAAAACATACAAGAACCACAGAAGAACGGTGATTCCAGTTAAATCGAATGACTGAAAAGATTGTTTTTAAAAAAGGCATACAGGTGACCTGATGGAGGACTTTAAAATTATGAATTGGTTGGGCAGTGTAAATGTAGAGAGAATGATTCCACTTGTGAAATATGTCAAAATTAGGAGCCATAAATACCAAGAAAGAAACAAGGACTGATTTCTTTACCCAAGAGGTGTTAGAATGTAGAACTCACTGATACATGAAATGGATTGAGGCAAATAGCCTAGATATTTCCAAAAAACAAACTTGACTAATGGGAGAAAAGAGAATAGAACGATTTGCTGAAACGCTGAGATGAGCAGATGGAATGGGGGTGGGAGAACACTTGTGCGAAGCATAAACACAAGGGGCCAGTTGGACTGAAAAGCCTGTCTCTGTGTTTTACATCGTGAAGAAAATTTCAGGGATCTTTTAAAGTTTAGTAACCATGGATGTTTCTATTATAACTAAGTGATTAGCAATTCAGCAACAAAAAACAAACTAAAAAATTAGAACTCCAAACAGGATAGTCATTGATCAAGGTAACGCTAACTCACCCAACAACCCAATAGCACATGATAGGTGGTGGTTTCTTTTGATCAGTCCAGTTTTCAGGGCTACACTGGAATAAGACACCATGTTCCTTCACTGGGCCAAGTCCTGATGTACTTTTCCTGAGATTCATTTGACTTGAATTGTAGATACTATCTGGGTATTTGCTTTCCTATTAAAATATATTTATAAAAATCATAGTGGTTATCCATCAGATTTTACTCTGCAAATTACAATGCACATCTTCAAATACTAAAATATTTTAAAAAACAAATTTAGCTTCTTCACATGCCTGGTTCTAAGACTGAAATGATGACAATGGACTTATCAAAGGGTAGCACAGATGTTATAGCTTAGTCCACAGATGATGAGAAGTAATCTTTATGGATATTTCACAACTTATGAAGAGAAATCACTTATACCAGGTGAACTTCATAGAATTTACAGTGCAGAAGGAGGCCATTTGGCCCATCGAGTCTGCACCAGCCCTTGGAAAGAGCACCCCACTTAAGCCCACGCTTCCACCCTATGCCTGTAACCCAGTAACCCCACCTAACATTTTTGGACACTAAGGGCAATTTAGCATGGCCAATCCACCTAACCTGCACATCTTTGGACTGTGGGAGGAAACCGGAGCACCCAGAGGAAACCCACGTGCACACAGGGAGAACGTGCAGACTATGCACAGTGACCCAAGCCAGGAATCGAACCTGGGACCCTGAAGCTGTGAAGCAACTGTGATAACCACTGTGCGACCATGCTGCCCTACTTAACTGAATACATGACAGATCATATGATAGATAATTTCCTGTACTATAGCAGTAACTCGTATGTACCAGAGTAAATAAAGGAAGATCACTAAAGCTGGTAACACTTTGTGATTAAATGGACAAATTAAAGGAAGATTTTAGCAGAATTATACTTGGAATGAGTGGATTGTCTTAGAAGGACAGGCTAAGCTTGTATCCGCTGAAGTTTAGAAGAGTAAGAGCCAGTTTGATTGACACATATAAGGTCCTGAGGGGTCTCGACAGGGTGGATGTGGAGATGACGTTTCCTCTTGTCGGAGAATCTAGAACTAGGGGTCACGGTTTGAAAATAAGGAGTTGCCCATGTAAAACAGAGATGAGAGTCATGAGTCTTTGGATCTCTCTTCCTCAAAAGGTAGTGGAAGCAGAGTCTTTGGATATTAAGGCAGAGGTGGGGGTCTTAGGTTACCAGGATCAGACATGATGCAGATTTCAGCTTACTATCAGATCAGCCATGACCTTGTTAAATTGCACAGCAGGCTCAAGGGGCTGAACATCCTACTCCTGCTCAGTGTCCGTACGTTCATAAATCATTTCAATGATTAAGATTGCCAAATGTTGTTGTGGACAGTGTTGTATCCTGGACCAGCATCCATTACAACAGAACTGAATTGAATTATCATTTTGGAAATTCACAACCAAGAAAATGAGGATACATCCATCCTATCTATTTGGGCTGGATTCAAACTCAAACTAAATGAAATGACTGGTTGCTAGACCACTCCACTGTATCACTCAGTTGTTTGAATCACTAGGTAAGTTTACCCATGTCCATGCAGTATGTATGCTACAAATACCAATACAAACTCAATTACTATATAATTTAAGCAGTCTCACCCGTTTGTCCAAGGTCTGTTGAAAGACCGACCGTATTGATAAGCAACAACGATGGAAGTTTTTGATTAGCTGTGAGTGAACTGGACCATTGAGCTGTGTAACATCTGTATGTGTGGGTGCTAGGAATATTCCTTGTACTGTTTCTAAAGAAATGTAATAAAATAGAGTGTTTTCTGAGCCTGAAGTCAACCTGAAAAACAGGAGATAGTAGATCTTCAACAAGTTTGATACAAATCTTTTGGGTACTTAGTCTAAATAAGCAATATTAAATTTTCATTTGAAAAAGTGCTTAACATAAAAAATCATTGACAAGGATGCCATTTATATTGTTGTGTCCTCAAATATTCATCACTACCCCTCCACTGTCAGTCTTAACTCATGATAATCCTTGCTAACTCTACCCTTAAGCACTTACTTTGCATCACCTCCACATGTTCATTAAAAGCATTATTCATTGCGCTCTCAAGTCTCACATTGAATTTGTATCTCCAAGATCCTCTTCACTTAGCTTCCAAGCCAGGTTATTTTAATTTTCGGAGACCCAGACCTAAGGACACCCATTGAACCGTGCCATTATGCAAGGCTTCACAGCTTTCAAGGCTTTACTCAACAGTGTCACCATAGGAAACCTCACAGACTTCTAAACCCCATACTTGCTCATCAGCATGCTAATTCCTAACTCTGTCTTCAGGTTTGAGTGTCCATTACATATGGTGACCAATGTTAATGGAATTAACAGTTTTCTTAGCTCTGCTTTTGATCCACTGATCGTCACCAAATCATCAATGGTCTCAGACCTTCACTGTTGCTTCCTGGTATGATTTTCAGAATTTTCTCACATTTAAAGGTTAAATACTTGTGCACTTAGAGCATGACTGCCCTGTTAATTGCTGCCAAAGGTGGCTTGACCATCTCAGGATGCACTGCACTCGTTCTTTCCAGCAGATCCTTCAACTACATCAGGATCATGCTGCAGGGCAAGGACAAACTCAGGCTCACAAATAAAGCCATATCTCCAACTCCTTCCTTGCCTCAAACTGTGAAGACCTATGGAAGTTTTGATTTCTACACATGTGTCATCCTTTCTTTCTGTGTCTGCAATTTGCTCCAACTTCAACCCCCTCCCTAAGTACTCTCAGGCAGTATTAGATAATGTGAAATCCTGTTATCCTATTTGTCCTGGAAAGAGCTTCCAACCTGGTTTATGCCAGGATCAACTTTAAGCTCCATAATTTTGAGGAAACACTGCTCATCTTGATTTGACTTCCATCCATGACCTTATTGCAGATCATGGTTTCAACAAAAACTTGGTCCATAGATGACAACAATTTGCCCTTACTGAAGCTTCGTGTATGGCTATACTTTCCACTGCCATTTCCAACTAAACTGCTGAAATGGGCGACACGTCTTCACCAAATTATGCCAAGTGGTCCCCTTCCAAATTTTCTCTTTCAAGCACCTGGTCTTATTCCACATCATCATTTCTTTATAATTCTTATTTTCTCCTGTGCCCCTCCACCCCTCCTGATATGCCCACATCCCACCAGCTTCACCCCAAATTTTTCACTTCATTATCCTTTCGCTGTTCCTTCTTCAGCCTCTGCAACAGGTGATTACTCATCTTCATTGATTTAATTCCCATTTCAAATCTTCTGGTCTTCTTGTTTTGATCTCATCATCCTGCCCTTCATTAATCTCTCTTTCCAAACTCTCCTACCTAATTTGAGGCCACAATCAGAACAGCTTTGATCTTCTTAAATGGTGAAGCAGGCTCAAAGGGCCTCATGGTCTCCTGCTGCTCCTAGTTCATTAATTTATATTCATGATTGTCTCCTCAATTTTGACACCTCTTGTGGCTGCTTTACACCCATTATCCTGATTATAGATTAAGCCATCTATGATGACATCCTAGTCTCCCTCCCCCATTTCCCTCCAATTTTTCCCCATGAAAATCTTTTTTCAAACTTTGAACCTTTCACCCTCCATTTGGCACAATACTTGAACTGTAAATTTACATAACAGCTCCCTCAACTACACCCTTGACACTGAGTTCCCCGTAAAACCCTTTCTCTCGCACTCTGGTTCCCCAGTGTAGCCCTCACTTCCTCAAGTTCAAGAGATTTCAACTATGTCGGACACACCAGTTCCACAAGCCATTATCAGTTCTGGTTGCACCAAATCAAGAGCTAGTTGGCATTACTCCCTCTGTCAAAACCGCTCACTAATTGTCTTTGGATTGTGCCAAAATGAACTGGCCAAATAAAGCAACTGGTCTTTTCCTGACCTCCATTTCCATGTTTTCCAATTTACCGGAGAAGATCTGCTGCTGAAAATCTTATCCATGACTTTGCCATCCTCAAAGACCAATATTCAAATGTTCCCAGGCCAGTCCCTGACCCACCAACCTCTGTAAACTTCAGCATATCAAAAACATCTGTTGCCTATACCCTACCCACATCAAGTTGCATTGACCCTTATCCTGTGCCCACTTTAGACCATCAGACATAGGAGCAGAATTAGGCCATTTGGCCCATCGAGCCTGCTCTGCCATTCAATCATAGCTGATATTTTTATCATCCCCATTCTCCTGCTCCCCATTTTCCCCATAACCCTATATCTCCTTAATAATCAAGAACCTATCTATAAGCCTTTCCAACAATCTTTTATTGGCCTGCGCATGTACAGTTTTACTGATAAAGCACAATTTGTCTAAGCTGTTGATTGCATTCTTCCACGCAGTTACCTCAAAAATCTTTCTATCTGCTGCAAAACCTTTCCTTTTGATTACAATTTGACCATTTTCCCCAGGTCTTCGATGACTGCTTCGTATCCATTTCTTCCCTTCAAAGTATCATGGGATAGTTTCCTCTTTAACATCCAAGACCGCAAGAAACTTCAGAGAGTCGTGAATACCGCCCAGTCCACCACACAAACCTGCCTCCCATCCATTGACTCCATCTACATCTCCCGCTGCCTGGGGAAAGCGGGCAGCATAATCAAAGACTCCCACCTGGCTTACTCACTCTTCCAACTTCTTCCATAGGGCGGGAGATACAAAAGTCTGAGAACACGCATGAACAGATTCAAAAACAGCTTCTTCCCCGCTGTTACTAGACTCCTAAACGACGCTCTTATGGACTGACCTGATTGATACTATACTCCAGTATGCTTCACCCGATGCTGGTGTCTATGTATTTACATTGTGTACCTTGTGTTGCCCTATTATGCATTTTCTTTATATTTTCTTTTCATGTACTAAATGATCTGTTTGAGTTGCTCGCAGAGAAATACTTTCCACAGTACCTTGGTACACGTGACAATAAACAAATCCAATCCAATTTATATACTATGTTTTATGTACAGTTTTTTTTAAAGCAGCTTGACAAGTGCAAGCTCATGTGTTACATTTAAAACCTGGAATTTAGTACCTTTAACTCTTGCATAGCACATACACTATTTTAAATTCACAAGAGTATCTACTAGAAGTACATATCAAGAATATAATTTGTACATCTCACATCACAAAGGGTCTTTTTCCAGATATAAACAAACAATGAACAGTGAGAAGAGAAACTGAGACCAAGTCTGGAAATTAAACGGAAATGACACAGTACATTTTTATTTATGAAAGCATAAAAGAAAGTGCATTAAAAATATTTAATAAACAGCTTTAAACTTACTTTGTAAGTTACTTTGTAACTTACTTTATACTCAACATTTCCTCAGTCTCTGTCTCAGAAAGGCTTTTTTTCATGCTTCCCAGGTAAAACGGATTAGGAAAGTTTTGTTTCTTCTTGCTCTGAAATTGCATTTTGTTTTTAACAAATTCATTACATGTAAATCTACCGAAAGATAAACAGTAAACAACTTTAACAGCTACCTTTATATGCAAAGTGTAATCAGCTAAAAAAATACGAGCATTGCTTTACCTTAGAAATATCCGAGTACTGAATATTCTAGCCCACACGGAATTTCTACTGCTAAGCGTGGCGATGCTCCAGAGTTGGAACCATTGCTGCTGTTACAAAATATATCACATGTAACAGGCATCTCATTGTGGTGGTATGGATATGAGCACTGCCATTGGCTCTGGCTGGTCACGTGCCTCTCGTCCGATTGGTTGGGACTAGTCATGTGACTGCTCTCCAATTGGTCGAGAGGCAAGTAGGCCCCACCTCCAAGGTGGGGTATAAGTACCCAGAGTTCCCGGCAGTCAGCCATTCTCTGTAGTCGACCACCGGGCTAACAACTAGCTGATTAAAGCCACAGTTCGGATCCTAAATGTGTCTTGAGTCGAACTGATGGTACATCAATTTAATCAGCTAGAATTCTGAAATGGAGCTTCGCATCAAGCCTGACTGCCTCCGCACCAGCCCGCATGCTGCAAATGCGTCTTCAATTTTTAAACACCGGCAGGCGTGTTTTAATAGCTACCTGACGACTGCAGCCGGCAAGCCCACCAAGGAGAAGAAACTCCACATTCTCCATTCATGCGTGGGCACATCGGTCTACGCAATGATTGAGGACGAAGGCGATTTTGATGTGGCCATGGAGATTCTCAAAGGATACTTTCTCCGGCCGGTCAATGAAGTATACGCACGGCATCTCCTGACGACCAGACAACGGTTCCCTGGTGAGTCCCTTGACGAGTTTTACCAGGCCCTCACAGCTCTAGGGAGAACGTGCGCATGTCTCCAAGTTTCGGCAACAGAGCACATGGAACTTATAATCAGAGACGCTTCGTTGCTGGCATGCAGTCTCCTTCTATCCGCCAACGATTGCTAGAGAACAACACCCTCAGCCTAGCTGAGGCACGGACTCTTGCAACCTCCCTGGAGGTTGCTGACCTGAACGCCCACGCATACGCCCCCGGCCGTGCAGCAACCCCCTGGACTTCATGGCACGCGCCACCCCATCCTCCGCGGACCCCGACCCCCCCCCCCAAGCCTGCGCCGTGGGTCGCTCCGACAAACTAGCGGGGCCCCGTTGCTATTTCTGTGGCCTCTCAAAGCACCCCCGCCCGCGATGCCCGGCCTGCTCCGCTCTGTGTAAGAGCTGCGGGAAGAAGGGCCTACGCGGTGGTCTGCCAGACCAAGTCGGTCGCTGCGGTTCCGCACAGCGACTGCGGATCCCCCCCCCCCCCCCCCCGGCCCCCCCAGGGCCCCACGCCAACCTCTCCGGCCCGCCTGCCGGCTCCCGCAACGGCCCCACGGTCCTCCCGACCCGCGCCCCCAGCTGCCCCGACCGGCCCGCAGATGCCGCTGACACTGCCCCCAGCCGCCACGAGGCTCCCACGGCGCCGCCATCTTGGACCCCGGACGCCATGTGCGGGCCATGGGCGCCGCCATCTTGGGGCCCCGGCTCCAAGTGCGGGTCCTGGGCGCCGCCACCTTGGGACCCCGACTCCACGTGCGGGTCCTGGGCGCCGCCATTTTGGGCCAACTCGGAAGGCCTTGCAATCGACTACTCTGCCACTAAAGAGGATCTGGAACTCTCACCACGACTGGCTTCCATCAAGCTCAACCAGTCACGACCACGCTCGCTCGCCAAGACTACAACAACGGTTCAGCTCAACGGACTGCTGGACTCCGGGAACACGGAAAGTTTTGTCCACCCCGAAACGGTAAGACGCTGCGCGCTCCCCATCCACCCAGTTAAACATAAAATTGAATTGGCCTCAGGTTCGCATTCCGTCCAAATCACCGGGTGCTGCGTAGCGGACCTCACAGTCCAGGGGAGGGTTTTCAAAAATTTCAAACTACTCATTCTCCCCAGTCTATGTGCTCCGGCACTCTTGGGCCTGGACTTCCAGTGCAACCTGCAGAGCTTGACCTTTCAATTCGGCGGCCCTATTCCTCCTCTTACTGTTTGCAGCCTCACGTCCCTCAAAGTGGACCCCCCTTCCTTGTTTGCTAATCTCACCCCAGATTGTAAACCTGTCGCCACTCGGAGCAGACGATACAGTGCCCAGGACCGGACCTTCATCGGGTCCGAGGTCCAGAGGCTCCTTAAGGAAGGAGTTATTGAGGCCAGCAACAGTCCCTGGCGAGCCCAAGTGCTGGTAGTTCGGACTGGGGAGAAAAACCGGATGGTCATCGATTACAGTCAGACCATCAACAGGTTTACGCAGCTGGACGCGTATCCTCTCCCCCGTATTTCCGACCTGGTTAACAGGATCGCGAAGTACAAAGTCTTCTCCACGGTGGACCTTAAGTCCGCCTACCACCAGCTCCCCATTTGCGCGAGTGACCAAAAGTACACCGCGTTTGAGGCAGATGTGCGCCTCTACCACTTCCTCAGGGTTCCATTCGGTGTCACAAATGGAGTCTCAGTCTTCCAACGGGAGATGGACCGAATGGTCGACAAGCACGGTTTACAGGCCACCTTCCTGTATCTCGATAACTTCACCATCTGCGGCCACGACCAGCAGGACCACGACATCAACCTCCAAGATTTCCTCCGAACCGCAAAACTCCTTAATTTAACTTACAATAAGGATAAGTGCATGTTTAGCACCGACCGTCTAGCCATCCTTGGCTACGTAGTGCATAACGGAGTGATAGGCCCCGATCCCGAACGCATGCGCCCCCTGATGGAACTTCCCCTCCCCAACTCCCTCAAATGCTGCCTGGGCTTCTTCTCATACTACGCCCAGTGGGTCCCCAACTACATCGACAAAGCCCGCCCCCTCATCCAGTCCACCTCCTTTCCCCTGTCGATAGAGGCCCGCCAGGCCTTTAGCCGCATCAAAGCGGACATCGCAAAGGCCACGATGCATGCTATCGACGAGTCCCTCCCATTCCAGGTCGAGAGCGACGCGTCTGACGTAGCTCTGGCGGCCACCCTGAACCAAGCGGGCAGACCCGTGGCCTTCTTTTCACGAACCCTCCACGTTTCTGAAATCCGCCATTCCTCGGTGGAAAAGGAGGCACAGGCCATAGTCGAAGCTGTGCGATATTGGAGGCACTATCTGGCCGGCAGGCGGTTTACCCTCCTCACAGACCAATGGTCAGTAGCTTTCATGTTCGACAATGCACAGAGGGGCAAGATCAAGAACGACAAGATCTTGCGGTGGCGGATCGAGTTGTCCACGTACAACTACGATATCTTGTATCGTCCTGGGAAGCTCAACGAGCCTTCCGATGCCCTATCCCGCGCTACCTGCGCCAGCGCGCAGATTGACCGCCTCCGCTCCCTCCACACGGACCTCGGCCATCCAGGGGTCACCCGTTTCTACCATTCTATTAAGACCCGCAACCTGCCCTACTCCGTCGGGGAAGTCAGGACCGTCAATAGGGACTGCCACGTCTGCAATCGCACTTCTACCGCCCGAACGAGCGCATCTGATCAAGGCATCCCGCCCCTTTGAACGTCTCAGTAGAGACTTCAAGGGTCCCCTCCCCTCCAACAACCGTAACACTTATTTCTTGAGTGTTATTGATGAATACTCTCGATTCCCTTTCACCATTCCCTGTCCCGACATGACCACAACAACCGTCATAAAGGCCCTCCTATCCATCTTCTCCCTGTTCGGTTACCCCGCGTACATCCACAGCGACCGGGGGTCCTCTTTTATGAGTGACGAACTGCGTCAGTTCCTGCTCAGCAGGGGCACAGCCTCTAGCAGGACGACCAGTTATAACCCCCGGGGTAACGATCAGGTTGAGCGGGAGAATGGCACCATTTGGAAGACCATCCTGCTGGCCCTACGGTCCAGAGATCTCCCTATTCCCCGTTGGCAAGACGTCATTCCCGACGCCCTGCATTCAATCCGGTCTCTCCTCTGTACCACCACTAATCAAACACCTCATGAACGTCTTCTTATTTTCCCCAGGAAGTCGTCCTCAGGATCCCCTCTCCCGACCTGGCTGGCTGGCCACCCCCGGGCCCATCTTGCTCCGGAAGCATGTGCGGGTGCACAAGTCCGACCCGTTGGTTGAGCGAGTCCAGTTACTCCACGCCAACCTGCAATATGCATACGTGGAGTATCCCGACGGTCGGCAGGATACGGTCTCGCTCCGGGACCTGGCACCCGCCGGCGTGCCCCCCACGACCCAGCGCACATGCCCCCTCTTCCCTGATTACAGTGTCTCCACCACCGGCCCGGGGTACGGAGACACATCTACGACCAATGCTCCCGGAGGCAAGGACGACCATCGGACCAACGTCACCGGCTCCACTGTGACGGTCCTCCAGAACACCACGGGCACCCGACAGGCTGATCGTCTCCATCTAATGCGGCCATGGGACTTTTTTTTGGACATTTTTGTGTTATTCTGTTGTTATTAGTAGTAGTAGTATTGTTTTTCCACGAGCCAGTGGGCAGCTCACCCCTATCAATTTTCACTGTGGTGGTATGGATATGAGCACTGCCATTGGTGCAGAGCACTGGCTTCCCATTGGCTCTGGCTGGTCATGTGTGTCTCGTCCGATTGGTTGGGACTAGTCATATGACTGCTCTCCAACTGGTCGAGAGGCAAGTAGGCCCTGCCTCCGAGGCAGGGTATAAGTACCCAGAGTTCCCGGCGGTCGGCCATTCTCTGTAGTTGACCACCGGGCTAACAACTAGCTGATTAAAGCCACAGTTCAGATCCTAAATGTGTCTCGAGTCGAATTGATGGTACATCACTCATCAAATTAGAATTTTTTCCATCTCCTTTTCCATTTGTCTTGCACTTCCCATGTGCTTTTCTTTATAACTTTTTATAAAATTGTTAGGATACTGAACCAGACCCCAACTGTTGTTAGAATACCAGACGATTAGCATTGAGTAGGTGGTTAAATAGGCAGGCCTTGGAGGGACGGATGTCGGTGGTTGCTTTTTGATTACTGTTCTTTGTACTCTATTGTTTTTGTACTGTGGTTGTTTGTTATGCCAAAAATACCTCATTAAAAATTGTTTGTTTAAAAAAAAGAATACCAGACGAGAACTTGAATAATTTCTCAGTTTGTAAAATTGAGGAAAGGACACTTCACCCCATGAGTGATGACTCTAATAGGTATCTTTATGTTAAAACAAACTTTAATTTGAACAAGAATTAACATTATCAGTTAAACAAATCTTAAATAAAAGGAAAAATGTGAGTGTACTATCTACATCTGTCGCTAATTCTAATTAAGCAACCCAATGCAGTTCAATTGCCACTTAAAAATAAAGTTAACAAAGCAGGTTACTTACTTAGCGCACCTTTGAAAAGATTTCTTTTCATGAGCAGATCCAGTATACTTCTGCTCAACCTAATAGCATTTGGCAAAACTGCTGTCTGCAAAACTACAGACAGACCTGGCCTCGGCCAATAATTAGATCCTCTGTATCCCACTAAGTTCCATGGCCTGCTTTGCTCGGACTAAACACCACTCCCCCATAAATTATCTACACTCCAGGGAATCTCCAGCAATCAAAACACTATCGCATTAACCCTTTATCTGTAACCAAGTGGTTCGAATCAATGATTACCTCACCTTTTGCAACTCTTTAATTACAGCTTTATAGTAAACCCACTGTCTTTATGCATTTTTAAAAATAAATTTAGAGTGCATAGGCAACAATGCTAACTACTGTGCCACCGTGCTGCCCGTCTTTGTGCATTTTAAACCAGGTTTTTTAAATAACATTGCCACCACAAATATGAAATATAATGTTTTTATATTCATCACAAAATCCAGGTTAGATCATGAAGAAATAATTTAAAAATTTTTTTAGAGTGTACCCAAATATTTTTTTTCCAATTAAGGGGCAATTTAGTATGGCCAATTCATTTACCCTGAACATGTTTGGGTTGTGGGGGTGAGGTCCACACAAACACGGGGAGAATGTGTAAACTCCACACGGAGTGTGACCAGGGGCCGGGATTAAACCCGGGTCCTCACTGCTAACCACTGCGCCACCGTGTCGCCCTTGATGAAAGAATTTACTGGCTGGGAGGCAGTACCTGACCCTAGTCAAGGTGCAGAATGGATAAATCACTTGGGAACCGCTACAATGTGGGCCAGACAAAGAGAAATTGGAAACCAAGTTTGAAATGACGGAGTTACAAACAGGCAGAAAGATAAATGCTATGGCTAACCTTGAGTTTAAGGCCAGTGATAGGAAGTAGCAGATATGATGGCACGGAAAATAAACAAACTTTAAAAAAAAATTACGCTCGCTGCCATTGCAACAGGATGTTCCTTTCCCCAACCCTGACTCCGGAACTGGAGGTGTTTATACTCAAAAGTATCACTGAGCAGACATACACAAAGTTAACCATGTTGATATTGAGGTGTTCTGGACTATATTCCTTGTATTGGCAGAACTATATGTTAGGAATCTAGATGTACACCTCCTTTAACAGCTTTAGGTTATGTTTGTAATGCACCACAGACAAACGCAAAGAAAAGAATTGCCTGAAAATCTATCAAGACTTATGTACTTGAGTCGCCAAACTCAACACAATTCTGTATCCTGTCCTGCAAAAGGAAGTATAATTGCCAGGATCGTTAGAGTAATGGAACTCACTACAGTGGAGGGGGGGGGGGGGGAAGACACATGGATTCCAGCCAAACATCCTATTATTTTTTTAAGCAAGATGAAAGAAAACAACAGTTGCTTATTTCTCAGAATCAATTCATTGCTCTGGGTCAGGCAAGGAGTGGATGGACTGGACAGCTTCTCTTGGGATTGGTGGTATTTTTTGCTTATAACATTGCACCTCTGCCTTTTTGATGCCCCCCCAATCACATTGGAATTTCACAAAGGAAAAAAGAAAGTGGTGGGTACCCACTGGAACCAGGTTCTACCCAGAATTCCTCTCCATTTACTCAGATGACAGTGGCTTTCCATTGTCAGAGACCATGAATTTCTAGTTTTGATTATAATAATTGAGAAGTTGGAGAACACTGAAACAAGTAAATTCCACACCTAAATTCCATGATTATATACTTCATCAGATTTTTTCCCCTTACCTTAAATATACTTCCACTGCCCTCAGTCCCACAAGAACCTTGGGATTCCCTTTGAGGTTGCTTCTTGGTTGTATCTAATGTGAAATGCGGACTAAAGTTCATACTGAAGGAACCAGCATCTCCATGTCTTTCACCACCACTTTCAGAGGCACTGTTGCTCCTTGGAGGACTAGATTTCTGCATCCTTAGGCTGGATTCTCCAAATAGTGTCCTGCGACTTGTTGATGATTGAGCTGATTTAGTTGTACCTTGCAACTTGTTGATGATAGGAGAGCTGCTGATACTTTCAAATTTGTCACGAGAAGAAGGAAGGAACCAATCAGCACATGACAGGCTTGCAGTGGAGGAGCTATCCAGCCTATCTTGTATACTGGCTTCTAGTCCCTCAAGCTGAAGTAAAGTTGATTTAACTTGATCAACATAAACACTGTCCGGCCCTGGATTTCCATGTATTTTGGAAGCACAGCCTCCTGCTTCCAGCAGCACACACATCATCAAGTGCCTCTAAAGAGATTAAAATCTTAATTAATTTTTGCATTTCAAAAACTATCCAATCTTATGAAATATTAATAAAAAGGTCCAAATTCCATTGATCAAAAGAAGACTTCAGGAGCTTTGGGCAAAGAGCAGAGGAGTAACACTAACTGGATACCTATCAAAGAACTGCTGCAGACACAATGGACCGTATGGCCTCCTTCTGTGCTGTATAATTCTACAATTCTTGAATTTACTTTAACTTTTTAAACTTAGAATGGATACATACAGTAGTCATCAAAAGCAACCAATGGTTGTGGTATTCTGGCTAGTACAAAGTCAACTCTAAAAATACCAGCAGTAAATTATTCCACTAAATACTCGCATGACTGTTAGTCGACAAATCCTTCCAGCATATGCCAAGGGCAGGCAGTAAAAGTGGGGGAGATTCCTAGTTAGCCATGTGATGGGAAAAAAATTGACACCTCTACCATCATTATCCATAGCTTCAGGTTACAACATGCACATAAAAGCATATGGTGCCACAGCAACTCTGACTGTCGATCAGATTGGTGCGAAGAGCACAGAGTTTGATCCCCATTCTGGTTATAGCGGATTCCAGACCGGTCTCCTTCCCCTACCCATAGTGAAGGTTGTGGCACTATCGGTCGGACCTGCCTTTGGCCAGAGAACTCAAGGGGAGAACTGAATAAACTCAGGAAGGTCTATAGCCCAATAATATATTTTTGTTTACTTTTGTTTACTTGCTTGAATTGGAACTATCTTAAATTACATGGAAGAAAAAAGTATAACGATAATTTAATGCATACCAAACCAACAATCAGTAAAAAGTATCTTCCTTTTGGCTCTTGATAATCCTCGATGATCGGTTTGTGACTTGATAAAAGGTGTCTACATGGAAATGTCTCGCGCCAAATGATGAGCTGACCAATCCTTTGCTCTGCTGCAAGGGGTAGTAAGCAATAATGCTGGCAGTAAAGTGCAATGTCAAGGAGGTCATCTTTGGGTAAATGATTGCCAATCAAGTAACCCTTAGAAATACATAAAAAAATCAACAAAGGTTAGCAAAGTATTACAATTAAAAACAACAGAAAAGAAAATAAACTACAAAAATTAACTGAAAAGCAATTCTAACTATTTGCCAAAATGCAACAAATAACTTGCCTTTCTACAAGGTGTATAGGTTGTACACCAACATTAATAGGTTATAGCTATTGAATGCAAATTCTAACTAAATGCAAACACCTCCTGCTCAAACTTACACATCTGAGATTTACCAACATTGCACAAGCCATGCCTCTGGAGTCAAATTTTAGTCAGAATGAATATATTATCACCATACATGCACTCTTCAGCATAGGTAAAAAGCCTGTTTAATCTGTCATAAACCTGCCTGGAGACAGTAGTAGACAGTATTCAAAGGTGCCTCCATTTGTATGTGTCTAATAATGAGTTTAGAATGACAGTTCAGATAATCATCAAGTGTGAATAGTTTTTGGAGGAGAAACAGATTATAGGTGATTGGAAACATCCCTGATATGAACATATCTTAATGTGTAGTCAAGGAAGTTGATGGGAGCACACAACCGAATAAACAGAAGGAATAATCAAAGAACAACAAAGGTGTAACTGCTCAGACCCTGAAAATCCAGGAGCGGCAGATACCATTCAGCAGTCTCAAAGTGGACAGGCCAGTTTTCAGCCACCAAGCCTGGAGGCTGTGTTTACAACAAACAAGTTTCTAAGTCTCAGAGCCAAGGCAGTGCAGTAAACAGCAGTTTTAAAATATCTTCACTGGATCAGAAAAAAGATAGTTCTCAGAATGGAGTTTCATCCCTATATTGTGTTCTATGTTATGTAATTTGGATGCACTGATCCCTTAAAAACACAATGACCTGATTAGGGTCTATTGTGAGCATTGTGAGCAAAATTAAAGCTCATGGTATTGGGGGTAATGTGCTGACATGGATAGAGAACAGGTTGGCACACGGGAAGCAGAGGGTGGGAATAAACGGGTCCTTTTCAGAGTGGCAGGCAGTAACTAGTGGGGTACCGGCAGGTTCAGTGCTGAGACCCCAACTGTTCACAATATATATTAATGATTTGGACAAAGGAATTGCGTGCAATATCTCCAAATTTGCAGACGATACTAAGCTGGATGGCAGTGTGTGTTGTGAGGAGGATGCAAAGAGGCTGCAGGGTGACTTGGAAAGTCTGGCTGAGTGGGCAAATACTTGGCAAATGTAATATAATGTGGGTAAAATGTGAGGTTATCCACTTTGATAACAAAAACAGGATGGCACATTATCTGATTGGTGGCAGTTTAGGAAAAGGGGATGTGCAACGAGACCCTAGTGTCATGGTGGAACAGTCGCTGAAGGTTGGCATGCAGGTACAGCAGGCGGTGAGGAAAGCTAATGGCATGCTGGTCTTCATAATGAGAGGATTGGAGTATAGGAATAGGGATGGCTTGCTGCAGTTATACAGGGCCTTGGTGAGGCTACACTTTGAGTAATGTGTGAGTGAGGAAGGACACTTTTACGATTGAGGGCGTCCAGCGAAGGTTCACCAGACTCCTGGGATGGCAGCACTGACATATGAAGAAAGACTGGATTGCTTGGGCTTGTACTCACTGGAGTTCAGAAGAATGAGAGGGAATCTCATAGAAACATATAAAATCCTGATGGGATTGTACCAGGGGCTGGTTTAGCTCACTGGGCTAAATCGCTGGCTTTTAAAGCAGACCAAGCAGGCCAGCAGCACGGTTCGATTCCCGTACCAGCCTCCCCGGACAGGCGCCGGAATGTGGCGACTAGGGGCTTTTCACAGTAACTTCATTGAAGCCTACTCGTGACAATAAGCGATTTTCATTTTCATACAGGCTAGATGTGGGAACGTTCCCGATGTTGGAAACGTCCAGAACTAGGGGTCACAGCCTAAGAATAACAGGTAAACCATTAAGGACTGAGATGAGGAAGAACTTCTCTCAGAGTTGTGAACTTGTGGAATTCTCTACCACAGAAAGCTGTTGGGGCCAGTTCGTTGGATATATTCAAGAGGGAGCTGGACCTGGTCCTTGCGGCTAAAGGGATCAAGGGGTAGGGAGAGAAAGCAGGAGTGAGATACTGAATTTGTATGATCAGCCATGATCATATTGAATGACGGTGCATGCTTGACGGTGCATGCTCGAAGGCTGAATGACCTACTCCTGCACCTATTTTCTGTGTTTCTATAAGATATAGGAGCACAACTAGGTCATTTGGCTCATCGAGTCTGCTCCTCCATTCAATGAGATCATGACTGATCTAAAGTGATAATCTTCAAGTCCCCTTTTTCGCCCTTATCTCCAGAACCTAGATTCCCTTACTGAATAAAAATATGTCTATCTGAGTCTTGACCATACTTAACCTAGCTTCTACAGCTCTCTGCAGTAAAGAATTCCACAGATTCACTCCCCTCTAAGAGAAGTAATTCCTCCTCATTCCTGTCTTAAATGGGCGACCCATTACTCAGATTATTCCCTCTGCACCTAGATGCTCCCACAAGGGGAAACCACCTCTCAGCATCTACCATGCTTAGCCCACTGGGAATTCAATCATCTACCTTGCAGCAGAAATATCGGTTTAGCATTCTATTGATATTTCAAAAAATTCAAGTGCGTTCCACTCCTCGGGTCCCATTCTGCTCAAATCCCCCGACAACCAGATGCAATGTCAGTACATTTCACTTGTTAGTCAAGTTCATGGATCAGTTAATACCCAAAATGTTATTTCTCAGAATTCACGTTACGGTTTGATTCCTTAAATCAACTCTAAACTACCAACCATTAACAGGCTCACCTTGAAGAACAGACATGAACCCAGTATCACATACAGTCGTCGCATGTCATAATAATCTTCAGACTAAAATGAAACCAACAAGATAATTAGGTTCCTGATGACTAGTCGATTAAATATAAACATATTAATTAACATTGGATAATTCATTTACTTTATTTTATCTTGAAGAATATTCTGAGTAATTACATTTTGAGCAGCTATGAACAAACAATCCATTGTAAACAAGTAAATGAAAGCAGTGTAATTTTGGCAAACTGCTCTTTTGTACATATTGTTCAGATATCTGTATTGGTAAGAGCAGATCACATCTGACTGGTTCTCATCTCTGATACCATGGTACAACACCTACTGCCTATGTTTTTTTTTTGAAACTTTACTACTGCAATTCCAAATAAGCCACATTAAAAACAACAGTGGCCATGTGATTCAGCCCATACCTCACCCGCACATTCTAATCCAAAATCAAATTCAGATTTTCTTCCCTGTTGATCCTATGAACATTCAGTTCCCTCATCTCCAGAATTCAACCCAGGGATTTCTTGCAGTCTTCTGAACTTGCATCACGGGCTTAGTGCTGGAAGTAGACACAGGTCACTCTAGCCTACAATGTTAGGTTAGGTTTTAACTTGCAAGAGCATGTGGATTTGGGAGCGCATTGAGAAGCTGAATCCAACTCACTGCCTTCCGCATTAGCCATGACATATTGGGCTATTTGCAAGCAGGTTCCTTGCAATAGGCAAGCTGACTATGTTCATGTCCTAATTGTTCAATTACAGCAACATTAAGATCATGATAATATAAAATAAATAGGAGACTATTCGACCCATTGAACCTGCTCTGCCATTCATAAAATAATGGATGGTCTGACTGCTGTTTTGAAACCACTTTCCTGCCTTTATCTTCGACTCCATTGTAGATCAAACTGTGATCATACCAAGATCCTCGTGTACAAATCGCACTCCCAACTCTTCTATACGGCTCAGAAACTTTGGACTACCTACAGACCCCACCTCAATGCCATGGAGCGGTTCCATTAACACTGTCCGAGACTGATTCTCTGCATCAGCTGAGAGGACAGGTGTATGGACATTAACGTCCTTGAAGGAACCAAGAGCACAGCATAGGGCCCATAATCACCCAAAACCAACTCTGCTGGGCCAGCCACATGCTTAGCAAATGGCTAAGCAAATCTTCTTCACCCAGCTCAAGGGAGGCTTCCGAACAAAAGGAGGGCAAAGGAAGTGCTTCACAGACACCCTGAAGGCTTACCTCAAGAAATGTAACATAGATGGCAAATGTCTGGGAGACCTTTGCTCAGAAGAGACCTACTTGGAGGAAACTCCTGATTGAAGAGACACAATTCTGCAAGATCACCCAACGGCAAGAGAAAAAGGAGCCCGAGAAAGGAATACCAGTGACCTTGACTCCAAAGACCAATCCCACCTCCCGGAAACACCTGCCAAGTGTGTGGTCAGAGATGCAGCTCTAGGATCGGGCTCATCAGCTATGCAAGGACCCACAGAACCCATTATCAGTGACACAAAATTTCTTAGGTGAACAGTCATTCTAGTCAGTGAGTGATCGCTGAAGGTGATGATCAAATATCTCTGTAACTCAGCCCTGAATATATTCAATTATCCAGCCTCCACTGCTCCTCTGTGGAAGAGAAAGATTTACAATTCTCAGAGAAAATTCCTCCTCAGCTCTGCCTCAAATGGGAGACCCCATATTTCAAAACTATGCCCTCTATTTCTAGATTCGCCCATGAGGTAAACATTCTCTCAGCATCGACCCTGCCAAGCCACTTCAAAATCTTGCATTCTTTAATAAGACGGCCTCTCATTCTTCTAACCTCCAATGAGTATAGCCCCAACCATTTCTCATAAAACAACCCCTCTCCCCTTCATCACTGGAACCAGCCTAGTGAGCCTTCTCTGAACTGCTTCCAATGCAAATATATCCATCCTTAAGTAAGGAGACTAAAACCGTAAACTAGGTGAGGTCTCAGCAAAGCCTTGTACTGTTGCAATAATACTTCCCTACCTTAATACTCAGTCTCCCTTGTAGTAGTGGTCAACAATCCATTTTCCTTCATCATTTGTGGTACCTGCATGCTAACACTCAGGTACAATGACACCTCATCCCTCTTTACCACAGAACTTTGCAGCCTCTCTCTATTCAAATAATATTCTGCTTACTATTCTACGTGCCAAATTGGACAATCTCACATTTTGCTGCATTACATTCCATTTGCCATTATTTCCCCATTCATTTAACCTATCTATCCCGTTGCAGACTTTTGTGTCCTCCTCACAACTTGCCTACCTTTGTACATTTAGCTACAATACCTTCTGTCCATTCGTTCAAATCATTAATATAGAGTGTAAATAGTTGAGGCCACTGCACCGATTCCAGTGACTTTCCACTAGTTGCAGTTTTCCAATGAGAAAATGCTCCCTTTATTACAAACCTGTTTCCCATCCATTAGTCAATCCTCTATTCATATACAGTACTCCCCAATATTATGAGCCTTTATAATGTGTAGTAACCTTTTATGTGGCACCTTATTTAATGTGCCTTTATCACCCTGCTTTTTCATTCCTAGAAGAACGGTGATGAATTTGTCGAATATGATGGGCAGAATCTTATGCCCTCCCCATGGCGAGTTTGGGGCAGGATCATTTTTTATCAAATAGGAGGGGGCCCACCACCTTCCCATCCTCACCCTGATTAAATCCATGGCATGAAAGACAGCGGGTGGCCTTCCGGCCCTGCTGCCAATTGAGGCCAATTAATGCCTCATAAGAGCCCCATATCATGACTGCTGGTATTAACACAGCAGCAAATGGGGGACTCTCCATTCAGGGAGCATGACAAGGAAACCTTGGCGTGTTTGCTTGTGGGCTCCCCAGGGAAATTCCTAGTTCAACGACACTCTGAACGAGAGACCTGACATTGGGAATGGAGAGGCCCACTGAGAGACCCCAACTTCCCTTCCTGCCACCCTCCCCCTTACCCCTATGATCTATCCCGTCTCCCACTTTGATTCACCTGGATCCTCCTCAATCCAAGGCCGCAGGTGGATGTAGCACCAGCAACAGTTATGGCTCCCCCAGTAGTGCTGCTGAGCATTGCCGGCCTGTCATTGAAGATGGTCTGTAATCAACCAGACTCTGCTTACAGAATACAAAATAAAATGTCTACTTTTAGATATGATTCAGTGATTGGGCAGAATTTGCTCAACAATCCTGAGTGCGCCAATTGATACACAAATAACCAATTTAATCAATTTACCCAATTCAACATTATTAGTTGACCTCGTAAGACACTTGCTAGAAGCAATGTATATTCGTATGCAGGGACCCATTCTCAGAAAAGTGAAGGAATATGTTCAAGCCTTACATCTTTTTCAAATTACCCGGGAGCTTGGGGAGCCTTCTCCTGTTGCTTTCTTCATGCAATGCCTCTACCAATCAGAGCTGACTTGCTAGTGGATCAGCACCCATTGTGATGGTTTGAAATTTGGCATTCTTGCATTTCCCCTGATAAGTGAAAGTCGAAAAGTTTCTGCAACAATCTTTCTTTCCAGCATTATTCAAGTTCTGTACTACCAAACTACTAAATAATGGATTCCAGTATTTTTCCAGGAACAGATTAGGCTAAGGGTCTATAATTAATTTTTTGTCATTTCCATTCTTTCTTAATTACATTTGGGGTTTTCCAATCGAGGGAATTTTGGAAAATTACGACCAATACATTCACTATCTCTGCAGCCACTTACTTTAACATCCGATGATACAGGAAATCAAGTCCTGGGAATTCTCACTGCTTTTTTTTCCCCCCACCTCCCTACTTTGTCGCTTGTTTTTCTACGTTCTTGGGATACTTTTTGATTCTTCCACCTGGAAGACGAATACAATAGGCAGGATTCTCCGTCCAGCGACGACAGAATTGCAAAACACGAGTGGGCGGAGAATCGCGCATAAGCCGAAAATCATAGCCAACACCGGGCACCCAACGGAATGCCATGCTCCGGTACCTCGACAGCGGTGTCAATGCATTCTACTCCACACTTACAGTAAACACTGTTGGCATACCAACCCGGTATTCTCCAGGGTCCCTGGAAAGCTCTGCCTCTGCCAGGAGGAATTACCAAGGGCGAGGTTCATTTGTGGCTTTAAAAATCAGGAAACAGGCGGCGTGGCCTGTGAGAGAGAGAGTAGGTAGGTCATGTTTCCAGAGGCACGACCGTGGGCTGCCGATAGGGTCCGGTGGGGCACAGACCGCCATTACCGTGGCTTACAAGGCAGCCATCTTTCTGCACACCCCAATGGCTGCCCGTGGCTGCGCAGAGTGGCATCTGCCATATGGATGCCACCTGTCGGCTGGATATCACGTGGCCCACCCAAGGGGGTCGCCCACAGTAGCTCCCCGGATGGGGGCCACATGGTACCACTGGCATGAGTAGCGCCAGCCACTAGCGATCTGCCGGGAGGGACGGATGTTGGTGCCAGAGGCCCTCATGGTACTGACAGGACATGTCGGTGGGGGACATCCGAGGACAGAGGCTGCAATGTAGGCCGGGGCAACAGCGTAGCCCATTGGACCTGATTGCGCACGGGGGAATACACCATGCTAACATGTCTGCCTTTCACCCCCTGCAGTCAACGGACTTCAGAATCCAATCAGGAACGGTTGCCATCATCCTAGTCGCCGCAACCCTAGGTGATGCACCAAGACTGTTATGAGCAGGAGCTGCTTGGGGAGGGCTCTGCAGTGGCGGAGTCTGTCTCAGAGGTACAGGAGGCAGCCGATGAGAATGGAGAGCCTGCCACCCAACAGGCCAAGGAGGAACTGCACCAGGCCTTGTGTGTATTGGCAGCGCCTGTCATTTGAGACCCGCCGGACTGGCATTCCATTGAAGACTCCGGCTGAACAGAGACAGTGCGACATATCTGCCTGCTCATGACGCACCTGGAACCATGGGGATATGGTGGAGGATATCCACTCCTGGTAGCCATCAAGGTGATGGTTACCGTGAACCTTTATGTCATGGGGTCCTTCCAAGCGACGATTGGTGACCCGTCTGGGATCTCACAAACCTCGGAGCACAGGGGTCTTCACGTCATCGCGGAGGCTCTATATGCCTGCTCAGCATAAAATATCAATTTCAATGTGGACCGAACCCATCAGGGTGTCCGGGCATCGGCGGGATGCCCCAGGCCCAAGGAGATGCATACCCTCCTATGACCACCAGCCAATGGCGTGCTGGTCTTCAGAAACCATTCGATAAACATGCAGCTGGTGTGTGTCCATGAACTGCACATCATGCACGTCTGCGCCCGATACCTGGGCAGCGTGCACAACGTCTTCATTCTGGCACACTCGATGGTTCCTGATACCTTCGAGGTGCACCCCAGGCTGAGGAGATGACTCTTGGGCAACAGGAGTTATCCGTTGCGGTCATGGATGATGACGCCTATCCGGAGGCCAGACCGACGCGGAGATCCCTACACCAATCTCCATACAGTGACCAGAGGCTTGAACGAGCGGTGCATCGGCATCCTGAAGATGCGGTTCAGGTGCCTGGACCCCTCGAGAAGGGTCCTTCAGTTTAGCACTAGAAGGGTCTCTCAAAATCGTGGTGGCCTACTCCGTCCTCCACATCATCACACAGCAGAGGGGCGGTGTGACTGTGCCACCTCCCAGTGGGACTGGCTCGGATCAACCAGCGCCCAGACAATGCCGTCGAAGCCCTCAGCCATAACTCCTTGTGACTGGGGCAAGCTCTGGAGCGCCACTGCAATGTCAAAGTAGCATAGCTGCCTGGGACAGGGTAGCCCTGTCCTGTGCCTTGGCTGCTGCGCGCACAGAGTGCCCCATCCTTGGACATCCTGACCCAAGGCCTATACCTTCGCCCCAAGACCTCCACTGCGGACACCAACCGTGCAGTGCTGGCCTGGGTAGGACGCATGGTCGGCACCTCTTCCTGCCGCTGCAGACGGTTGGACTCCTCCAACTGCACCTGCAGGCGCTAGATAAATGCTGACAGCCCCTCAAGCAGTCCCTGGCTCTGTGTCTGCATCTTCACTATCAATAAGACTGCCCTTTCCAGAAGCCCAATTCCCTTCTGGAGGGCAGCTAGTCCTTGGGGTCGGGCCACCCTCTGACCCTTCGGGGGTTCCTACCTCTACCCGATGTACCGTTGCACGTGTATAGTCCGCACAAGATTGAGCCCCAGGGGCCCCTTCACTAACATATCCAACCGAGGCGCGTGTCTCTGGGATGGTGGAGGGTATTGGGAGATACAATCAACATTTTGGGGATTCCATTGATCAAAAACTGAACTGTATTAGTCATATTAATACTGTAGCTACCAGGGCAGGTCAATGACTAGGAATCCTACCATCAGTAACTCATCCCCCCCCAAGTGAGGAGCGTAATTGAATACTGTCCACTTGCCTGGATGAGTGCAGCTCAACAATACTCAAGAAGCTCAACACCATCCAGGACAAAGCAGCCCACTTGATTGGCACTCTTTCCAAAAACTTTCACTCCCTCCACCACCGACAAACAGTGGCAGCCATGTGTACCATCTACAAGATGGACTGCAGGAACTCGCCAAGGTTCTGTAGACAGCACCTTCCAAACCCACGTCCACTACCATCTAGAAGGACAAGAGCAGCAGATACTTGGGAACACCACAATCTGGACGTTCCCCTCCAAGTCACTCACTATCCTGACTTGGAAATATATTGCTGTTCCTTCACTGTCGCTGGGGCAAAATCCTGGAACTCCCTCCCTAACAGCACAGTGGTTGTACCTATACTTCAGAGACTGCAGAAGAGACAGAAAGCACACAGTGTTAGGCAGTCAAACAGGTGCAGCACAAGAGGGGGGCAACTGGTGGCCTTTGTGGCCATGCCTACTCACCCTGGCCACCCTGAGGAGGTTGTGCAATTCTTCCAGCACTGCTGTACGGTCCTGACAGTAGGGGCCACTGCATTCACCATCTCTGCCACCTGTGCCCAGGCCCAGTGTAAGGAGGTGGGTGGCAACCTCCTTCCCACCCCGGGAACAGGGTGACCCACCTTTCCTCCACGATGTCCAGCAGGGTCGCCAGCTCTGCATCCACATACCAAGTGCCACTCTTTGTGTTGTTATCTTGGTGGCTGGGATGAGTGGAGTGCTAATATGCAGCTGCAGCTCACAAGCCTCTCGAGTGGCAATCTCAAGTCCGTTGAATCAGACACTGTTTCTCATTGGAATCGATTGAGTTCCACGTGGCGCCAGTGCTAGCCCATTAACGGATCATGAATTGCTCCAGGACCGGTGCCAATTTAGTAGAAGTCCACCGATTCAGTCCCGGTGTCAACACTTAGTTTCTGAAACAGAATCCCACCCCAAATGCTTGTTCAACATTTCTGCCATTTTGTCATTTCCCATGATTCCCACTCACAGTGCCAGGGACCTGGGTTCAATTCCAGCCTTGGGTGACTGTATGGAGTTTGCACTTTCTCCCTGTGTCTGTGTGGTTTTCCTCCCGCAGTCCAAAGATGTGTCCTTAAGGTGGATTGCCCATGCTAAAATGAACCCGAGTGTCCAGGAATGTGCAGGTTAGGTTACGGGGTGCGATAGGGTGAGGCGGGCTGGGGAGTGGACCTAGATAAAGTGCTCCTTCGGAGGGTTGATGCAGATCTGATGGGCCGAATGGCCTCCTTCTGCACTGCGGGGTTTCTATGATAACTTTAGCTACTCTTTTCTGTTTTATAACTTTTACTGTCTGTTTTTATCTTTCTTGCTAGTTTTTCCTCATACTCTTAATTTCTCCAGATTGAATTCTGGCCTTGTGTAGAAGCCAACTATTTTCTAATACACCCGATAGGTAAAAGATAGCTAGTTAGCGTAAATATTAAGCCCAGTCTTTCTAAATACTCATTTTAAATTCACTCATAACCGCAGGTCATTTCAAAACATACAGCTTCAACAAAACAGCATGCCACAGCATAATTCCATTATAGATTAAAACAGCACATTTGCAAGATAGTTTGACATTACTTGTGCTGTCGGATCAAGGACATAGCAACACCATAGCAACGCCACAGTAATATGAAGGCACCATTGTTCATAATGGTGATAACAGCTAAGTCAGCAGAAGACCAGTTTAAGATGGTCGCAATGACAGCACAATATCACATTCCATAACATGTACAAGAATTCAGACATGAAACAATTAAAGCCAATGCTGCATATTGAAGATTGACAGCTGACCGTCAAATCAAACTCATTTGATTCTAACCCAAACCAATTAGGATTACATAGGGGTGTAGGTAGATGGCTAAAGACTGATATGATTTAGTATAACGGTGAGGGTCTGTATGGCCATTTTTATCCGGATCATTCTATACTTTGATCTAAACTATTCTCCATCTTTATACTTTCATTTTCCCACTCTAACTCTTGAGCTGGTTTCTTGCTTACGGCAAGCTGTTTGCCGTAAGCAAGAAACCATTTCTGTATTATTTCAAAAATTAAATTGTGTACAATTTGCTTCTCTTTAAGTCCTTTTTGCTAACCGGACTTATTGGAGAATAAGAATGAAGTGATTCTCAATTGTGATCAAATAGAGGCAATAAATGATTCTTATTTGCACCCGAGAAGTTTTAACTCAAATTTCTACTGAGTTTTAGTGTTCGCAAGTGCCACTAAATCCACATGGTAGATCTCTTTCACCTTGGGTGACTGTGTACAACGTTTGCACATTTTCTCAGTGTCTGTGTGGGTTTCCTCCAGGTATTCTGGTTTCCTCCTGCAGTCCAAAAATGAGTGGGTTAGATGGATTGGCCTTGTTAAATTACCTCTTAGTGTCCAGGAATGTCCAGGTTAGGTTACAGAAATAGGACGGGATGGAATGGGGAGTGGACCTGGGTACAGAGCCCTTTTGGAGGGCCGATGCAGACTCAATGGGCCACTGTAAGGATTTTATGATTAATTAATCCATCTCATTACACATTACCAAGTCTAAAACAGCCTGTTCCCTGGCTGGTTTCAGAATATATTGTTCTAAGAAACTGCTTAAACACAATCTATGAACTCATCCTCAAGACTACCTTTACCAAATTTGACCTGTCCAATCAACCAGGAGTAAAATGATTATAGCAGTACCTTTCTTATAAAATGCTATTAATTATTAATTTATACTTTGTTCTACAGTGTAGGGTTTCCGTGCAAACGCTATACACAGTCACCCAAGGTGAAAGAGATCTACCATGTGGATTTAGTGGCACTTGCGAACACCAAGTCAGGGCTTTTGCAATTTAACTATGGGTCCAAGAGTTTCCCAAACTTCCTGGAAATTTCCAGCGTAAGCAAAGCAGGAATCCAGGAGCAAATAAGGAGCCTGTAGACAAGGAAATATGTCAATAATACGAGCACCGCTCAGTTGCTTTCTTACCTGCTGTGTGAAAGGCTTTGTTTACAGTATCTACTCTGGGAGGTTACTTTACAACTTGAGGTTTGTATATTAGATTGCCACTTTGGAGCAATGATTTATTAAATCAATATGGATGTTGCTGATATGACTTTAATTCAGACCGCAGATGAGGACCAAGATGACCAGCAGCACCAACCTGCTCCTCACAGACCTGTCGCTCCACATTTGGGAAGAATGAGTTGAGAGATGCAGCTCGCAGAAAACAATATCCAGCACACTGGATATACAGACACAGGTTAACCTTCCTCAACATGCTGGAACACCAGTGTCTCAGGAGTCTAATGGACTTGCCACAGGTAGTAGCAGACATTTGGAGTCCAATGCTGTCAATAGGGCCTGGCGTCCATGTTTCACTAGCAGCTGTCCAAGTCACCATTGCCACCTTCTTTGCCCAGGATCCTTCCGGGGCGCTACTGGAGACATTTTCAATTCATTGCAAAAGATAGGTGACTGCTTTTTTGCCAGGGAAGACAAATGTGTCAACTTTCCCACTTACAATGCCAGGTAGAGTGAGCCGGTGCTTAGGGTTTGCAGCTCTAGCTGGCTTCCCACAGGCATTGAGATATCAAGTGCAAGCATGAGGCAATTAAGAGAACCCAAGATCACCTTGGATTATTCATGAACTACAAGACCTGCCACTGCATCAGTATGTAGCTTGTGTGTGCAACTACAAGGTGTTCATGCAAGTATCACAAGATTTCCTGCAGCTGCCATGATTCTTTTTGGCCTGTGACAGCCCGCCTTCTAATCTCTTCAAACCTTGAAACTGACTTACAGTAGAGTCAAGGAATATCCGCTTAAAATATGGCTACTGACACCCCAAGAGGAATTGTGGAATAGAAAAATTCAACAGCCTGCTTTTGTAGGCTGGTGGTCCATGACAGATAGCTTTTCCTCCTGGTCTGGCATGGTTAATTTGTTTTGTCGAGGACACTATGCAAGTGTGATGTACTGTTTCCCATATGACATGGACATATTTAAATGTAAGATTTTTCATCATATTGATGTAAATGTTTCCTTAATTCTGTATAGTTTCTAAGCTCTTTCACCACCATCACATATTATGTTCCCTCCAAAGAGGGCACCTGATATTTGTGTTAAATTATGAATGCAAATATGAGCAACTAGTTTTACTTTGAACACAACCGAGATTCATAAAATTATACAATTTACAGTGCGGAAGGAGGCCATTCGGCCCATCGAGTCTGCACCGGCCCTTACAAAAAGCACCCTACTCAAGTCCACGACTCTACCTTATCCTCGTAACCCCCACTTAATCTTTTTGGACACAAAGGGCAATTTATCATGGCCAATCCACCTATCCTGTACATCTTTGGACGGTGGGAGGAAACCGGAGCACCCGCAGGAAACCCACGCAGACATGGGGAGAACGTGCAGACTCCGCACAGACAGTGACCCAAGCTGGGAATCAAACATGGGACCCTGGAGCTGTGAAGCAACTGTGCTAACCACTATTCTACCGTGCTGCCCGTACGTAAGTACATGAGATGATGTTCAAGTGTTGCACATTATTGTAGTTTTATTACCAGTTCTCCAAAGTCTGCTGATTCTAGATCACTCAGTGCAGTATCAATATCCACCTGAAATTGGAATAATTAGAATTTAGGGTGCAATTAAAGGAAAATACATGCCAGAATCACTAAACCCATTGAAAAAATTTTTTTGGAGGCATCTCTCCACTTAGCACATGAAAAGTAACAGGTGACTTCTATTATGTGCCAGGGTTTAGAGAACATCAAAGTATATCATGGAGTTCACCTGACCACACAACATTTAATAGATTTTGGTTATGGGGAGCACAAGGGCTCACTTTACAGATGTCATGCAGCAGAGATCTAAAGTATTTTTAAACATAAACAATGTTTATTCTATGAATCCAGTTAACATTTTAGAAACACACAGTAAACATCTCATCAACTACCAACTTTAATAACCCCCCAAAGATACAGTACTCTATAGCTAATCCTTAGTAACTTTCCTAACAACATCCATAAGTCAAAGACCCTTTTTTTTAAATAAACAATTTTATTGAGGTAGTTTTTTGCTTTATAAACAGTTACAGACATCATCAGAAAGGATGCAAAAAAGGCAAAAATGTGCAAACATCCACATACTTTCAATACTTCCACCGTAACATATTGCACAAGCCCGCTCCCCTCCCACCGGTACTACCCGCCATATTTTCCCTCCTACTCTACTCTTACCCCCCCACCCCCCTGCTGACGCTCACTCTCCCGCAAAGAAGTCAATAAATGGTTGCCACCTCCGGGTGAACCCCTGCACAGATCCCCTCAAGGCGAACTTAATTTTTTCCATCCCCAAGAAACTCGACAAGTCCGCAAGCCACCACTCAGTCTTCGGGGGCTTCGAGTCCCTCCGCGCCAATAATATTCGTCGCCGGGCTATCAGGGAAGCAAAGGCCAACACATCGGCCTCTTTCTCCCCCTGGACGCCCGGGTCGTCCGAAACCCCAAAAATTGCCACCCCTGGACTCATCACCACCCTTGTTTTTAGCACCTGGGACATGACCCCCGCAAATCCCTCCCAGTACCCCCTCAGCTCAGGGCATGCCCAGAACATGTGAACATGGTTCGCTGGTCCTCCCGCGCACCTAGCGCATTTGTCCTCTATCCCGAAAAATTTGCTCATCCGAGCCACCATCATATGGGCCCGGTGAACGACCTTAAATTGGATCAGCCCGAGCCTAGCACATGTCGCGGTCGAGTTTACCATACTCAGGGCCTCTGCCCACAGCCCATCCTCCATTTCCCCGCCTATCTCCTTCTCCCATTTAAGTTTCAGTTCCTCTGTCTGGGACCCTTCCTCCCTCATGAGCACCTTATAAATACCCGAGACTCTACCCTCCCCTTCGTCTCTCCCAGAGACTATTCTGTCTAGGATCCCCATTGGCGGGAGGCGCGGGAAAGATGGGACCTGTCTACGAACAAAGTCCCGCAACTGTAGGTATCTAAAATCATTTCCCCTTACCAACCCAAATTTCTCCTCCAAGCTCCTCAAACTCGCAAAGCTCCCTTCCAGGAACATATCACCCACCCTTCCCGCCCCTGCTCGCCGCCATACTCGGAACCCCCCATCCATTCTGCCGGGGGCAAACCGATGGTTGTCGCAGATTGGCGCCCAGACAGACGCCCCCATCTCCCCCACATGCCTCCTCCACTGGCCCCGCAGGGTCGCCACCACTACCGTGTTTAATAATCAATTTGTGAATCATATACTTGTATTTGTTCTTTGTTCATCTCGCAAAGAAAGGCACCTGGGTAAAACATTATGAGTAATAAACTGATTATTTGTCTGAAGTTTTACTGACAACACGAAGAAAGGCAAGTAGTTTTTCAACTATGCTGCTGATGGGGTATGTATTTGTAAGAGACAGCAATACTTTTGCACCTAACAGCAGTTTATATTTCATAAAATGGTGTGCCTAATTTATGACGTATATCGATGAGTATAGTTAGTTAATGGAGGGAAAAAAATTAGAAAAATCTAGATTTTAAAAACAGTCAACAATGGTGTGGCACAGAATGAAACATCCACTATTCACTAATTTGTATCATCACATCATGGAAAAGCAAGACATACTCCACAGGGAGGAAAAATTCAGTGCAGGTCACTATGGGCTACACTAGAAGTGAACCAGAGTCACAATTAGATAATCATACTAAGTTGGAGAATGAAAAGGTTTTGGAAAAATTGACACAGGTAGAGGAAGAAAAATACAAGATCATCTAAATATCTTGGAAGATAAAGTAATCCAAGATTGACTTTAGCTAGGCTTCAACTGGTCAAAAGGTCCTTTAAACAATTATTAAATTACAGAACTAAGCCTCATGTTGGTAACCTTGGTAATTTGGTGCAGTGAGGTAAATCAGCAAAGGTAAGTGGAAAATCTAATTCTGCTGTTTTTCAGTTAAAAGTGCAGTGTGGAGCTTAGTGTCTGATTGGTTGAAGCTGCCCCCACCCTAATTGCTGAGAGGCAGTTATCTGTCAATCACCTGAGGCCTGTTTAGGGGCACATTGTATTCTTCTCTTTGAAGTTAAGGTATTTTTTGAGTCATTGGTTAGCTGAGGTCTGTATAAAAGACAGACAGACAGCGCACACAGTAAGCTAGCACTTTTCCAGGAGACACATCCGGAGTGAGACTCATCCAGAGTGGGGGATTGAAACTTGGTAATTTGGTGCAGTGAGGTAATTTGGTGCAGAGTGTGAGGAGGTGCTTTTCAACCCTGGTAAGTGACTGGTAAGTAGTTTCTCTTTTTCTTTTCATTGTCTAATTTATTTATTTTTATTTTGAAATTCTAGTTGTTTAAGTTACCAAGGGTTTAAGACATGGCAGGAGATCCCAGACCCGTGTCATGCTCCTCGTGTGCGATGTGGGAGCTCAGGGACACGTCCACTGTCCCTGGCTCCTTCACGTGCAACAAGTGTGTTCAGTTGCAGCTCTTGTTAGACCGCTTGACGGCTCTGGAGCTGCGGATGGACTCACTTTGAGCATCCGCGATGCTCAGGAGGTCGTGGATAGCACGTTTAGCGAGTTGGTCACACCGCAGGTAAAGGTTACTGAGGGAGATAGAAAATGGGTGACCAAAAGAAAGAGCAAGAGTAGGAAGGCAGTGCAGGTGTCCCCTGCGGTCATCTCCCCGCAAAACAGATATACCGCTTTGGATACTGTTGAGGGAGATGGCTCACCAGGGGAAGGCAGCAGCAGCCAGGTTCATGGCACCGTGGCTGGCTCTGCTGCACAGCAGGAAGAAAAATGGCAGGGCTATAGTGATAGGGGACTCGATCGTAAGGGGAATAGACAGGCGGTTCTGTGGACGCAATCGAGACTCCAGGGCGGTATGTTGCCTCCCTGGTGCAAGGGTCAAGGATGTCTCAGAGCGGCTGCAGGTCATTCTGTGGGGGGGGGGGGGGGGGGGGGGGGGGGGGGTGGGTGGGTGAACAGCCAGCTGTCGTGGTGCACACAGGCACCAACAATATAGGTAAAAAACGGGATGAGGTCCTACAAGCCGAATTCAGGGAGTTAGGAGTTAAACTAAAAAGTAGGACCTCAAAGGTAGTAATCTCAGAATTGCTACCAGTGCCACGAGCTAGTCAGAGTAGGAATGTCAGGATAGATAGGATGAATGCGTGGCTCGAGAGATGGTGCAAGAGGGAGGGATTCAAATTCCTGGGGCATTGGGACCGGTTCTGGGGGAGGTGGGACCAGTACAAACCAGACGTGGGCAGGACTGGAACCGATGTCCTGGGGGGGGGGGTTGTTTTCTAGAGCTGTTGGGGAGGGTTTAAACTAATGTGGCACGGGGATGGGAACCGATGCAGGAAGTTGGAAGGTAGTAAAACAGGGACAGAAGCAAAAGGAAGGGGAAAAGTGCAAGGCAGAGAAGACATAGTCAAAAATCTAAAAGGACGACAGTACAAGGTACAGTGACTTGAGGGGAGCTCAGTGAATAGGCCCAGTAATAACAAAAGGAATAAAACTGGAGATGTTAACATTCAAAACAGAGGTAAAAAAACCAACATAAGTGTACTTTACCTGAATGCTCGTAGTATTCGGAATAAAGTAAATGAGTTGATGGCACAAATCATCGTAAATGACTATGATTTAGTGGCCATTACTGAAACATGGTTAAAGGATGGTCACGACTGGGAGTTAAATATCCGAGGGTATCAAACTATTCGGAAGGACAGAGTGGATGGTAAGGGAGGTGGTGTTGCTCTGTTATTTAAGGATGACATCCGGGCAATAGTAAGGGATGACAACTGATAAGGTTGAATCCATTTGGGTGGAAATCAGGAATAGTAAGGCGAAAAAGTCACTGATAGGAGTAGTCTATCGGCCACCAAATAGTAACGATATGGTGGGGCAGGCAATAAACAAAGAAATAACTGATGCATGTAGAAATGGTACAGCAGTTATCATGGGGGATTTTAATCTACATGTCGATTGGTTTAACCAGGTCGGTCAAGGCAACCTTGAGGAGGAGTTTATAGAATGTATCCGCGATAGTTTCCTAGAACAGTATGTAATGGAACCTACGAGGGAACAAGCGGTCCTAGATCTTGTCCTGTGTAATGAGACAGGATTGATTCATGATCTCATAGTTAGGGATCCTGTCGGAAGGAGCGACCACAATATGGTGGAATTTAAAATACAGATGGAGGGTGAGAAAGTAAAATCAAATACTAGTGTTTTGTGTTTAAACAAAGGAGATTACAAGGGGATGAGAGAAGAACTAGCTAAGGTAGACTGGGAGCTAAGACTTTATGGTGGAACAGTTGAAGAACAGTGGAGAACCTTCCAAGCGATTTTTCACAGTGCTCAGCAAAGGTTTATACCAACAAAAAGGAAGGACGGAAGAAAGAGGGAAAATCGACCATGGATATCTAAGGAAATAAGTGAGAGTATCAAATTGAAGGAAAAAGCATATAAAGTGGCAAAGATTGCTGGGAGATTAGAGGACTGGGAAATCTTTAGGGGGCAACAGAAAGCTACTAAGAAAGCTATAAAGAAGAGTAAGATAGAGTATGAGAGTAAACTTGCTCAGAATATAAAAACAGACAGTAAAAGTTTTTACAAATATATAAGACAAAAAAGAATGGCTAAGGTAAATATTGGTCCTTTAGAGGATGAGAAGGGAGTTTTAATAATGGGAAATAAGGAAATGGCTGAGGAACTGAACAGGTTTTTTGGGTCGGTCTTCACAGTGGAAGACACAAATAACATGCCAGTGACTGATAGAAATGAGGCTATGACAGGTGAGGACCTTGAGAGGATTGTTATCACTAAGGAGGGAGTGATGGGCAAGCTAATGGGGCTAAAGGTAGACAAGTCTCCTGGCCCTGATGGACTGCATCCCAGAGTGCTAAAAGAGATGGCTAGGGAAATTGCAGATGCGCTAGTGATAATTTACCGAAATTCACTAGACTCTGGGGTGATCCCGGTGGATTGGAAATTAGCAAACGTGACGCCACTGTTTAAAAAAGGAGGTAGGCAGAAAGCAGGAAATTATAGGCCAGTGAGCTTAACTTCGGTAGTAGGGAAGATGCTGGAATCTATCATCAAGGAAGAAATAGCGAGGCATCTGGATAGAAATTGTCCCATTGGGCAGACGCAGCATGGGTTCGTAAAGGGCAGGTCATGCCTAACTAATTTAGTGGAATTTTTTGAGGACATTACCAGTGCAGTAGATAACGGGGAGCCGATGGATGTGGTATATCTGGATTTCCAGAAAGCCTTTGACAAGGTGCCACACAAAAGGTTGCTGCATAAGATAAAGATGCATGGCATTAAGGGTAAAGTAGTAGCATGGATAGAGGATTGGTTAATTAATAGAAAGCAAAGAGTTGGGATAAATGGGTGTTTCTCTGGTTGGCAATCAGTAGCTAGTGGTGTCCCTCAGGGATCCGTGTTGGGCCCACAATTGTTCACAATTTACATTGATGATTTGGAGTTGGGGACCAAGGGCAATGTGTCCAAGTTTGCAGATGACACTAAGATGAGTGGTAAAGCGAAAAGTGCAGAGGATACTGGAAGTCTGCAGAGGGATTTGGATAGGTTAAGTGAATGGGCTAGGGTCTGGCAGATGGAATACAATGTTGACAAATGTGAGGTTATCCATTTTGGTAGGAATAACAGCAAACGGGATTATTATTTAAACGATACAATATTAAAACATACCGCTATTCAGAGAGACTTGGGTGTGCTAGTGCATGAGTCACAGAAGGTTGGTTTACAAGTGCAACAGGTGATTAAGAAGGCGAATGGAATTTTGTCCTTCATTGCTAGAGGGATGGAGTTTAAGACTAGGGAGGTTATGTTGCAATTGTATAAGGTGTTAGTGCGGCCACATCTGGAGTATTGTGTTCAGTTTTGGTCTCCTTACTTGAGAAAGGACTTACTGGCGCTGGAGGGTGTGCAGAGGAGATTCACTAGATTAATCCCAGAGCTGAAGGGGTTGGATTATGAGGAGAGGTTGAGTAGACTGGGACTGTACTCGTTGGAATTTAGAAGGATGAGGGGGGATCTTATAGAAACATTTAAAATTATGAAGGGAATAGATAGGATAGATGCAGGCAGGTTGTTTCCACTGGTGGGTGACAGCAGAACTAGGGGACATAGCCTCAAAATAAGGGGAAGTAGATTTAGGACTGAGTTTAGGAGGAACTTCTTCACCCAAAGGGTTGTGAATCTATGGAATTCCTTGCCCAGTGAAGCAGTTGAGGCTCCTTCATTACATGTTTTTAAGGTAAAGATAGATAGTTTTTTGAAGAATAAAGGGATTAAGGGTTATGGTGTTCGGGCCGGAAAGTGGAGCTGAGACCACAAAAGATCAGCCATGATCTAATTGAATGGCGGAGCAGGCTCGAGGGGCCAGATGGCCTACTCCTGCTCCTAGTTCTTATGTTCTTATGTTATGTGGGTTGATTTGAAAGAAACAAGTTGGCAGGCAATATATACACAGCACTTCCATGAAGCTTTGTAAAAATAAATCTAGAGAAAGCCTGGTACATTTTCAGAGAATCCACTCCTCACTCCTTAGTCTACTAGGGAATGTTCCTATTTTATTTTTTTATTTGCGGGATTTGATTATTTAGGGCACAGCAAGATCGATTCTTAATCAGCTAGGGGGTGAAAAAATTAACAAAAACTTTTTTCTCAAGAGACTGGCTGCAAAAAGCAGGTGTACAAGATAACGGTGCACAATGTTACGGGTAATGTATTAGCATGGATAGAGGATTGGTTAACTAACAGAAAGCAAAGAGTGGGGATAAATGGGTGTTTTTCTGGTTGGCAATCAGTGGCTAGTGGTGTGCCTCAGGCATCAGTGTTGGACCCGCAATTGTTTACAATTTACATTGATGATTTGGAGTGGGAGATCAAGTGTAATGTGTCAAAGTTTGCAAAGATGAGTGGTAGAGCCAAGTGTGCAGAAGACACTGAATGTCTGCAGAGGGATATAGATAGTTTAAGTGAGTGGGCAAGGGTCTGGCAGACGGAATACAATGTTGGTAAATGTGAGGTCATCCATTTTGGTAGGATGGACTATAAATGGACTGTTGTTTAAATGGTAAAACATTGTAGCATGCTGCCGTGCAGAGGGACCTGGGTGTCCTTGTGCATGAATCGTAAAAAGTTTGTTTTTCCAGGTACAGCAGGTAATTAAAAGGCGAATGGAATTTTGCCCTTCATTGCTAGAGGGATGGAGTTTAAAAACAGGGAGGTTATATTGCAGCTGTATAGGGTGCTGGTGAGGCCATACCTGAAGTATTGTGTATAGTTTGGTCTTCTTACTTAAGAAAGGAAAGGATGTACTTTCATTGGAGGAGGTGCAGAGGAGATTCACTAGGTTGATTCGAGAATTGATTCCGGCTTTTGAGCAGAGACAGAGAAGACTGGGACTATACTCATTGGAATTTAGAAGAATGAGGGGGGATCTTATGGAAACATATAAAATTATGACGGGAACAGATAAAAGTAGGGAGGTTGTTTCCACTGGCGGGTGAAATCAGAACTAGGGGACATAGCCTCAAAATAAGGGGAAGCAGTTTTAGGACTGTGTTAAGGAGGAACCTCTTCACCTAAAGGGTTGTGAATCTGTGGAATTCCCTGCCCAGTGAAGCCGGTGAGGCTACCTTTATGAATGTTTTTAAAGCAAAGCTAGATAGATTTTTTTTTAACATTAAAGGAATTAAGGATTATGGTGAGTGGGCGGGTAAGTGGAGCCGAGTCCACAAAAAGATCAGCCATGGTCTTATTGAATGGCAGAGCAGGCTCTAGGGGGCAGATGGTCTACTCCTGCCCCTAGTTCTTATGTTCAATAAATCCATGATCAGGTGACATGAATTTTGATAGTGGACTATTGGGATGAATAGCGCTTTTCTCTCCGATTCCATGCCATCTTATGCTTTTGTTAAGAATTGGTTGATCATTGTGTATCAACAAGTCAAGCTGCAATGAATTTCAAACACTACTTTCACAAAAAACTTGCATCAAAACAAAGCGAAAAATACATTTCAGATCCATTTTTTGCTCAGCAAGCATGGAAATTCTCCCTTATTAATTAATATCGCTTGCAATGAAAAGTTCATTATCCCCTTTTAATTAAATGTTCATTCCTCATTGTGCTTTAGAGAAGGGCTTGGGACAAATCACATGCAATAGCAGCAAGAGGCCAGTGAGTGGCATTGAAGATTTAAAAAAAATTCCAGACACATTCTTTAGCCCACTTTTTTGATCCACACAGACCGTGGGATGAACAAAACAGGTGGCGATGTGCTCCATGCCCACCCGTCCTGCAGCCCTAAAGCACTGTGGGGCTGACTAACAGGGACTGTGTGAGACTCGAGGTCCTCATTAGAGCATGCACTCTGGAACTGCCAGCCAAACCAATTGGTTTGTAGCATCAGGGAAGCATCAGTGGTTGTTGCAGGACTGCTGGTGAAGAAAGGCCTCGGATCCCTGAGCAGATGCGGAGTCTTGGGCAGCAAGTGCTTGGATAGGTTATGGAGAGGGGCAGTGGAGGTGGGTTTAAGGGAACGAGCAGGTGCGAAGGAAGGGGGGCTTCAATCGTAGGGGGAGCTGCCCCACGATCAGAAAAGAGCACCCCCCCCTCCCAACAGCGATCACCCACCTCCCCAACTCCCTTAGAAACTGGATGTGAAAAATTGGGCTCCCCTCTGCCATCCATGCAAACATTTTAAGGCATGGGCAACATATTATTAGGGTCAATTGGCTTGATAACAAACCAATGGACTCTTAATTGTTCATTTAAATATGATAACAAGCTGACCATTTGGTGCCTACTCAAACTCCCATACTATGGGGTGAGTGGGAAGATGATGGAATGGGTGCCACCACATTTTATATGCCATCCCTGTGGGTACCATGCCCATTGGGGGCATGTAAAATTCAGACCCATCTTTCTGCTAGCATTATGGAACTTTATGTTTAAGGGAATGTATCTGGATTTCCCTTCATATGCAAAGCAAAGATTCATAATATTTTATGTTATTACATAATCATCCTGAGGTGCTGCAATATTATTATAGCTGTTTGAACATTATGGTTGGTAACATACATGCTAAAAGAAAAAGGACATTTTAAATGTCATTAACAGGAAAAAGATGTTACATGAAAAACTAAAACTATGCAACACAAGTCACATTGAACTGATGTGAAATCTATTCACTTCGAAACTTTCCAGTCATGGAAACATCATTCATCCATGTTAATAAAAAAACACATAGCAAATGAGCAGAATTAGCAAGGTTGCAAGGCTACACTCTCTTCCATCCTTCAGTCCTTCATATTCACATCCTTCCTCAAGTAAGGGGACCAAAACGGTGTGCAGTACTCCAGATACGGTCTCACCAATGCTCCATACTATTGCAACAGGACTTCCTTACTTTTATACACTATTGCATTCGCAATGAATGCCAAAATTCCATTTACCTTCCTCATTACCTGCTGCACCTGCATACTAATTTTCTGCCATCCGTGCACGAGGACATCCAGATGCCTCTGTACTGAAGCATTTAGAAGTTTCTCTCCATTTAGATCATAGGTTGCCTTTTTATTCCTCTGAATGAAATGGATAACCTGACACTCATCCACATTAAATTCCATCTGCCAAATTTTGGCCCACTCACCTAACCATCCATATCCATTTTTACATTTCTCATTTCCTCATTGTCACTAGCTTTCCCACCTATACATTCAGTCCCTGCATCCAAGTCATTTATATACATTGTAAAAGGTTAAGGCATCAGCACTGATCTCTGTGGCACACCACATCCTGCCAACCAGAAAAAGACCCATTTGTGCCAACTTGGTTTCCTGCCAGCTAGCCAATCTTCATTCTATGCCAACATGTTACCCCTACACCACAAGCTTTTGTGACCTTTGATGTGGCACCTTATCAAATTCCATCTGCAAATCTAAGTCTAGTATATCCACTGGTTCCACTTTATCCACAGCAAATTACTCCTTCAAAGAAATTCCCTAAATTGGTGCAACATGACTTGCCTTTCATAAAACCATGATGACTCTGTCCAATTGCCTTGAATTTTACCAACTGCCCTCCCATAACATCTTTAATAATAGCTTCTAACATTTTCCCTATGACAGTTATTAGGCTAACTGGCCTATAGTTTGCTGCTTTCAGTTTCCTGGTCTTTTTGAATAAATAATAATGACATTTGCTATTTTCTAATCTAATAGAACCCTCCACGAATCTAGAGAATTTTGGAAAATTTAAATTGAAGCATCAACAATCTCATTAGCCAAAGGGCTTAGGCTGAAGTCCATCTGGACCCAGGAAATGTTAGCCCACAGATCCAACAATTTGCTCAATGCCATTTCCCTGGTGATTCCAATTTTCCCCGAGTTCCTCCTTCCCTTTCATTTCCTGATTTACAGCTATTTCTGGTATGTTACTTGTGTCCTCTATAGTGAATACCAAAGCAAAATACCTTTTCATACGATAATGCAATAGGCAATATGTATTTGAAGGCTAAGGTTAGACAATAAAAAATGAGTAAAAAAAGATTTAATGCAAGCAATGGTTGTAGCTGCCTTTCAAATAAAATTAGCTTACCTTGACACCCTGAGGCAACGTAAGCCAGCGAACACCGGGTAGACCATCGATAAACATCGCGCTCGAACTACTGTAACACTGAGAACTGGGACTTGCCCTGCAGTTTAACTTTCCTGGCTGGATAGCTCGTTGGAAGTACAGATTGAAAAAGTGGTCTAACTGAGGACCATTCTCCGACTTGCAAAAGGCACTGAAAGAGGGCAAGATATTTAGAACTAAAGAGGGTGAATAATAAATTACTTCTTTAACTGTTTAGAAACAGAACAATTACAAAAATAAATATGCAAAATTACAATAACTCATCATACAATAAACTAGCACTTCAGTGATAATATCAGATGATGTTTAGAAGATGCTTTCAACCGTGACTTTTAAGTGTAAGCTTTATAAATAAATACTGCTCGCCATCTGTTCTTTTGTCTAGATAAAAGGTTTCTTCATCAAGACCTCTTGTAGATCACTATAATTAGTCACTTCAGCATCAATTTATTTTTCCAGCTATTTGTGGTATGTTTGGTCTGAACGTTGAATCATTGGAAAAAGAACTAAACAATAATTGAGGCGTTAATTAGCCTGAGTTTGTCAACTGTTATTTAGGTTCGATGCCGATCCATGGAAAAGCATAATCAGCTCAATGCAATACTTCTACCCTTTCTCCAGTCACTGCCTTAGGCTGACCATTTGCAATCTTTGTATTCTGTTCAACTCCAAATAGGTGTTTCTGATCGGTATCCCCTCCAGCAGAAAGAGCACTTATTTCTACATCTGCAATCTTGACTGTCTTAGTCTTTACCTCAGCCTATGCAGAGCTGAAACCCTTGGAGGTTCCTCTAACCAACTCCAAACTCAATTATTCCAGTTTTCTCATTGCTACTCTGACATTCTCACCATCCATTGAAATCATATTGAGTCCAGCAATTCTGTTCACATGTTTTCCTGCACCACGTCCCACTCCCATCTTCAGTAACCGACATTGGCTCTTACTCCTTACAGTACCTCAATTATGATATGTGAAGTCACCAACAGTTTTTAAAACTTACCTGTCAAAAGATTCCCCACTCCAGAACAGGCTTCCCCATAGATCAGAATCCCTTTCACCTGGCATGTTCCACACAGATTTCAGAAACCCACCTGTTGTGTATTCATGCTATTTCTAGTGTTTCCTCACTAGCAGTCTTGCAGTGGAACAGGGCACTTTAAGAGGCTGATCATATGACATCATCAGCTGTTTGCACAGGCAGATGGGCAGTGTACGTTAGTAGCCTGTAGTGTTAACATCTTTCAATCAAGCTCTTTGTTTGTTTGAGCCTCAAGATATTTTCATTTTATACTATGAATTAATATCTATAATCAGGTTTTAAATTTACTATCGATCTGGTGCTTGTAACAACTTTGTTTCAGTACTTGCCTGTCTAATGAGTTGTACATATACTTCAAGGTTCTCACTACATTCCGGATCATGTTCCTCAGCTGTGGAAGCGGTACCCTTTGAAGGAGAGAACAACCGGTCAATTTAGCATGTGCACATGCTTGAATGAATTATAATAGCTCTTGTACTGGAGGAAAAATAGCAGCAAAAACTTCTGTTTGTTTTGTTGGGGGTGGAGGAGAAATGGGTAACAATAACCCCTATTGATATTGCGCCTGTAATGCAGCAAAACATCGAGGCATTTCACAGTAGGGAATCAAATAACATTTTACACCAAGCCATATAAGGAGGCATTGGGACAGGGAATCAAAAATGTGGTCAAAGATGGATGCCTATGAAGTGTCTAAAAGGTGGAGAGAGATCAGGAAGTGGAGAGTCAAGGAAGCGATTCCCAGAGTTTAGGGGCTAGGCAGCTGAAGTTCCAGACATGACCGGTGGAATGATGAAAATCGGGGATGTGCAAGAGGCCAGAATGGAGAAATGAAGAATTCACGAAGCATTATAGGGCTAGAGGTTACAGTGATAGGAAGAGGGGAAATCATGTTTGAAAACAAGGCTGATAACTTTCACAATTGAAATATTGGTATACCAGGAACCAATGCTGGGCTATACGCTTAGAGCAGATAGGCAAGGGGGACTTTGTGTAAATCAGCATTTGGCAGTAGAGATTTGTTTTTAATGAGCTTGAGTTTATGGAAGGCACTAGGTGGGAGGCCAACCAAAGCAATGACTTTGATCTTCTTAAGATTTATGCTGAAGAAATTTCTGCCCATTCAATACTGGATGTTGGACTAGTGTTAGGATATTGTCTGCCTGTCCTGTGTTCTCTTTTAATACCCGTCCTGCTGCCTGTACTTCAGGGTTGGTTGCTCCAAAGTTACTGCAGCCTTTGCGTTTTCTGTTTAAATTGTGGTCTTTGGACACTGGGACAAACCCCCTTTTAGATGAGCTGGTCCGAAACAGTCCCTTTATGTTCTGTGGCAGAATCTGTGATGTTGTTTGATAGACTTGGCAAAGCAGCCAATCAGGGCACACAAGATTTTCTTTTTTTCAGAAAATATTTTATTGAAGCATTTGTAATTTTCACAGTTTTACAAATTTAACAAATTACCATTCTAAACAACCTAGCGGCCCGACACACGCAACCACACCACAATCACATACCCAACTACCTTCCTGCCCTAGCTCCTAACTATCTGTCTATTAGATTCCCTGTCCTTATTTTACACTGCCATGCCTCCCATTTTCTCCCCCCCCCTTTTCCCCTCTTTCCCACCCCCCCTTTCTTCTGACTTTCAGTTTTCCTTAAAGAAGTCGATGAACGGCTGCCACCTCTGGGCGAACCCCTGAATTGAGCCTCTCAAGGCAAACTTAATCTTTTCCAGCCTGAGAAACCCTGTCATGTCGCTAACCCACACTCCTGACTTTGGAGGCTCCGAGTCCCCTCCCATCCCGGCAAAATCCATCTCCAGGCCACCATGGAGGAGAAGGCCAGAACATCGGCTTCCGTCCCCCACCCTGTGCCCCCAGATCTTCCGATACCCTAAATATTGCCATTTCTGGACTCGGAGTCACCCTCGCTTCCAGGACCTCTGACATGACATCCGCAAATCCCTGCCAGAATCCCCTCACTTCAAACACGCCCAGAACATATGCATTTGATTCGCTGGGCTTCCCCCACAGCATCCACACCTGTCCTCCACTTCCTCAAAAAACTGACTCATCCGGGTTGCCAACATGTGGGCCCTATGAATCACCTTGAACTGGATCAGGCTAAGCCTGGCACACAATGAGGATGAATTGACTCTCTTCAAAGCCTTTTCGCAAAGTCCGACTTCCCACTCCCCTCTCAACTCTTCCTCCCACTTCCTCTTCACCTCCCCGATTGGGACCCCTTCCCAATCCATCATTTCCTTGCATATCTCCGAGACCCCCCCCCCCCCCCCCCCCCCGTATTAGACATTGCCTTATCCTGTAGTCCCCTCAGGGGGAGGCGAGGAAAATTAGGAACCTGCCTCCGGACAAAGTCCCGTACCTGTAGGTACCAAATCCCATTTCCACCTGGCAACTCAAACTCCTCCTCTAATGCCTCCAGGCTCAGAAAGCCCTCCTCAATGAAGAGATCCCCAAATCTCTCAATCCCTGCCCTCTGCCACCTCCTAAAGCCCCTGTCCAGCACCCCCACCCCCGGGAACAAACCGGTGATTATCACAGATCGGTGACCACACTGACGCCCCCTCCAATGTCATGTCTCCATTGTCCCCACATTTAAGATTTTCAACCTTCTCATGTTGGAGCCTGTGGTTAGTGAAGCCAGTCAGAAACTTTCAGGGAAGAGGGCTCTTCTGGAGAGTGCCATCTTTTGTTCAGTTCTGTTAAGCAGCCAGCGAACAAGGACCCTGAAGTTTCCCCCTCTCGTTCTCCCTCTCTCTCTGTGCTGGACGATTTTAAGAATCATTGCAACCTTACCTGGTGCTTGTCTTGTGTGTTTGGGCAGAGGGTGAGACAGGATCTTGGGATTAGGTAGTTTGGCAGATGGTTATCCTGTTATTTCCTTATATGTTCATCTTTTCTCCTTTTTATGAATAAATAGTTTGTAAATGTTTTACTTCTAAATCTGCTGTCTATAACTCATTGGTGCAGTCAAGGGTTAAAGATCTCCGGAAAATATGAATTATTGGTTAATTCATTTATGTTGGGACTCCGGGGTCTGTGGGGCTGGAATCGAATGTGCACTCGCCCAGGGTTTCCTAACACTAGCAGCATGACAAATCAGATGCAGTGGCTGTGTTGAGAGAGGCAGTGGTGGCGAGTCAGAATGAGCATCTTATAAGTAGGACCTGACAGTGTTTTCAGATGATGATGTCGCTGAGAGACAGTAGATATATGAGAAATAGGAAGGGCCATGGATAGATCCTTGGGGAACTCGAGAGGCAATGGGGCAGGAGCTGAAACTGGCTTAAAAACTCAAGAATCTGCTTCATGCATGACACCTGTGACTACACTTCAAAAGTACTTTATTGGTTGTGAAGTGTTTTGGGGCATGAAAGGCACAATATAAAAGGCAGTCTTTCTTTCATAAGCGCCACAAATCATTCAACATTCTCCTGCTACTTAAAGCCAAATCCTGTAAACCACATATTTATATTTGCACATCAACCTGAATTTCTGGGTTCCGAACTGCTGAATGCAATTAGAAATATTCTTTTGGTGAGCTAAATTGAAAAATAAAAACAGCATAGGCCAATATGAATTAATAATTATTCTTCCAAGAATGTTTCTACAACATTAACCAAAAGCTTTTTAATTTACCTTTCAGCTGGTAGTCCTATGAGCAGTAGGTTGCTACCTTCTTTCCAATAGCCGACATTAATCAGTTTTCCATCCAGCAGCAATGACGAACTATCCAAAGGAATTGCACAAAGTAAACCATTTAAAAATTTTTATTTTGGGTGGTTTTTCTTTAGTTATATACAGCAGGTCCTCACTCTTGTAATTTATTCTTTCAAACCTTTTTTTAAAAAATAATTTACGTTGCCATTTTCAGTTTTATGTCATTTGCACTCTGATCCTGGTCCTGCCCCTCCTGTATTGCACTCTAGGCCAGCCATTACCATGTTCTGATGCCAGAACAGCCACCAAAGACCTAAGAAACAGAGAGTGAGTAGGAGCACAGAGCAGGGACAGGAAGCTGCCAGCCGCCGCTGAGATGATAAACTACGAGAAATAGGGCAGGAGTGGAGTCCCCAGATCCGGGGTTACCTAAGGGTTAAGGGTTACCTGACTGGTGGTTGTTTAACCTGAGGATCACCACATCTCAGGCAAAGGGAGGGGAGATAGATAAAGCGGGCCTTCAGAAATAAACTCAGCCGGTACGGGAATTGAAGCTGTGCTGTTGACCTCACTCTGCATTACAAAACAGTTGTTCAGCCAACTGAGCTAAACCAGTTGGTTCATTTGAGTGACTGATATGGATCAGATTGGTGGCAACAGCACCAGGTTCCATCCCCTTTCCAGTTGGTGTGGAGAGGCCTGCCTCTTTGCTCTACCTGTGGTGGAAGTCGTGGTATTATGGCTAAGACCTGGCTTTGGGAGAAGAAAGAAGTCATACCTCATGGATAGTGAAATTTGTGATTATTGAAGAAATAAAGCATGTTAAATAGAATAAAAAACATGTAGCAAAGTGTAGAGAAAACACATTACACTATATTTGCACCTTCAGCTCAGATGGTTGACTGGAGAATCACTGATAGAAAAAGAATATATATAATTTATTTTTAAAATAATGGTAACTTTTGACAAACAGCGGCTCAACATTTTTCACTCTACAAATTAAATAACATGCTTTGGGTCACCTGATAATTTGTCCCCCAGTTATATTCTCCAGCATGTCACAGAGCGTAAGAAATATTCCTCGGACATTTTTCAACTTTTGGGATATGTTCGTCATTGGATACTGGTAAAGAATTTCTTGCTGTTGGAAAATAAGAAATGCTTCACATCATAACAGCTAAATGCAAAATGTAACTGCTAACATTAGCATTGTACTTCACCACTTGCACCACATATTAAAACTTTTTTTGTGCTTTGTAGAATAACTAGCTCAACACTTTTTGCAGTTTAAGGCCTCAATTTTCAAGGTATACACAAATATTCAATGTACAAGGAATACATCCAGTTTAATGTTACCTAAGCATCAGCATGATGTAGTTCCAGTCAATGATGTTAGTCAGTATTTCAAGTTGGGACATCCCCAAGCACTGAATCATGAAACATAAGAGGAGACACCTGAATTTCTAAACATTTGGGTTTGTTGCAAGCTGGTTCACTAAAAGCTATGATGTAAAAGGTAGCATGGATGGGGCCTCACGGTAGCATGGTGGTTAGCATCAATGCTTCACAGCTCCAGGGTCCCAGGTTCGATTCCTGGCTGGGTCACTGTCTGTGTGGAGTCTGCACGTCCTCCCCGTGTGTGCGTGGGTTTCCTCCGGGTGCTCCGGTTTCCTCCCACAGTCCAAAGATGTGCGGGTTAGGTGGATTGGCCATGCTAAATTGCCCGTAGTGTAAGGTTAATGGGGGGATTGTTGGGTTACGTGGGTTTAAGTAGGGTGATCATTGCTCGGCACAACATCGAGGGCCGAAGGGCCTGTTCTGTGCTGTACTGTTCTATGTTCTAACTAGCAAAGGAACAACCATGTCCTGCCTGACTGACACTCTGCTCCAAACTTCAGAAAGGTCACAGAACGAACCAATTCATACGGACAAACATTGTTTTAGAGGAAAGTAAATAATTTAAAAAGCACTGAAAGCTTGTTAATATAGAGGTGCCACTTAGTCATAAAGTCATAGAATTTTACCATAGAATTTACAGTGCAGAGGGAGGCCATTCGGCCCATCGAGTCTGCACCGTCCCTTGGAAAGAGCACCCTCCAACCTATCCCATAACCCAGTAACCCCACCTAACCTTTTTCTGGACACTAAGGGCAATTTATCATGGCAAATCCACCTAACCTGCACATCTTTGGACTGTGACAGGAAACCAAAGCACCCGGAGGAAACTCACGCAGACACGGGGAGAGCGTGCAAACTCCGCACAAACAATGACCCAAGCCGGGAATCGAACCTGGGATGCAACTGTGCTAACCACTGTGCCACCGTGCTGCCCTGGAGGTCTACAGCACAGAAAAGGCCATTTGGCCCATCATGTCTGCGCTAGTCAAAAACCACTAACTATTGTAATCCCATTTTCCCACACTTGGCCCATAGCCTTGTATGCTATGGCATTGCAGGCGCACATTTACATATTTATTAAATGTTATGAGGGTCTCTGCCTCCACCATCTTTTCAGGCAGCAAGTTCCAGACTTCCACCATCACGTGGTGGGCGGCATGGTAGCTCAGTGGTTAACACTGTTGCTTCACAGTTCCAGGGTCCCAGGTCCGATTCTCGGCTTGGGTCACTGTCTGCGTGGAGTCTGCACATACCCCAGAGAGACCAAAAGGTGTGAATGGCCAAACTGCAGAGCAGCTAACATCAGAGGGTAAACTGTGACAGATGTAGATGTGGGAGGAGGGGGAGAGGAAGGGGAAGCAAAGGGGAGAGACTGAAAGGAAAGGGGGATAAGATGGAGGGGGGGGGGGGTTAAATATATATAGAAAGATAAGAAAGAAAGAAATGGTAAACGACAGTTAAAATGAAATGGGATGAAAACTTAACACCTTTTGTTCTCCCTGGGGACTGCCATTAGCATTCTTTCCCTTGGTTTCTGTGGCTATTAGCACTCTGTTCCCTTAGTTTCTGTGGCTTTGACTCATCTTTCATTCTCTCACTCCACAGTATAAATATTTCCCACTTTGTCATTTAGCTTTGACAAAGGGCCATCAGGACTCAAAACGTTAGCTCTTTTCTCTCCCCATAGATGCTGCCAGACCTGCTGAGATTTTCCAGCATTTTTTCTTTGGTTTCAGATTCCAGCATCCGCAGTAATTTGCTTTTATATATATTTATTGAGATTTTACATTTTTAAGAAAGTAACGGAACAAAGTTCCAAAATAATAAATTGCCCTAAGCAAAGAGAAAAAATGCTTAACATACATAAGTACAGAATGGAAAAGGAGAACAACATTATAACTAGTTCAATATTGACAAAACTAGATACTCGTCTCACTCATAGAATCCCAACAATGCAGAAGGTCATTTGGTCCATTGAGTTTGCACTGACCCTCTGAAAGAGCACTCTACCTAGGCCAACTCCCCTGTCTTATCCCCGTCACCCTGCGCATTGATTATGAACAATCCATCTAACCTGCCCATCTTTGGACACTAAGGGGCAATTTAGCACCAATCCACCTACCCTGTACATCTTTGGATTGGGGTAGGAAACTGGAGAAAACCCACATAGTCACAGAGAACATGCAAACTCCACACAGTCACCCAAGGACGGAATTGAACCCATGTCTCTGATACTGGGGCAACAGTGCTAATCACTAACATGCCATTCAGAGTGCTACCCTACTGAAGACAGAGGGAGAAACAGGATATCATAAAAACATGACAAATGGTGCACACTCTCCCATACCGCAAAAACCCCCAATCATTGTGAGAAATCAGGAGATACTTCCAGCGCCATGATCTGGCACATAATAAGGTACATCCCCCTCAACTCCAACAGTGCCATTGGCACCATTGACCCAGCACAGCCTCCTCTTTCTGGATATCAGACCCATCTACATCCATGTAGGAGCCAAGAACTGATTTGTCATACCCACAGTTACAGAAAAAAAAGAAAATACCCAGAAACAGCAGCTCTAAGTGGAGTTACATACGTGCCACACAACGCAACTAAACCACAATACAGGCTCAGGGCAGAACCAAATTCAATGCATACAATTGTGAAGAGAGAATTTCCAAAAAAATCATGCAAGGATTATGATCTTGCCTTCCAGGTCTCCCCAAGGAGAAAAGAGCTAAAACTACCAGAACTAACCCAGCATATGTTTATTAACAGGGGGCTTGAGTTTAAGAGCCGTGGGGTTGTGCTGCAACTGTACAGGACCCTGGTGAGACCACATTTGGAGTATTGTGCGCAGTTCTGGTCACCTCATTATAGGAAGGATGTGGAAGCATTGGAAAGGGTGCAAAGGAGATTTACCAGGATGTTGCCTGGATTGGAGGGTTGGTCTTATGAGGAAAGGTTGAGGGAGCGAGGGCTTTTCTCACTGGAGTGAAGGAGGATGAGTGGCGACTTAATAGAGGTTAATAAGATGATAAGAGGATAGATTGAGTGGATGTCCAGAGACTATTTCCTCGGGTGGATGTAGCCGTTACATGGGGGCATAAATACAAGGTTCAGGGTGGGAGATATAGAAGGGATGTCCGAGGTAGGTTCTTTACTCAGAGTGGTTAGAGTGTGGAATGGACTGCCTGCTGTGATAGTGGCTTCGGACACTTTAGGAACTTTCAAGCGGTTATTGGATAGGCACATGCAGCACACCAGAATGACAGGGAGTGGGATAGCTTGATCTTGGTTTCGGACAAAGCTCGGGACAACATCGAGGGCCGAAGGGCCTGTTCTGTGCTGTACTGTTCTATGTTCTATATCTCAAACCCTTAAGGTTTCCCAAGAGAGAAAAAAAGAACCAGCACTACCAGAACTAACACATCTGACAACAAAGGTTCAAGACACGACCCAGACCCCTTGCCTCTCTAGCTCCCGCCAAGTACGCAACAAAGGAGGAGGAGAACAGGCTACTCAATCAACAAGAAGATGTCCCACCCCTAGGGAGGTAACAGGATATCCAGCAAGGCACAGAATTCAGCCCTTCCCCATGCATCAGTGAAGCAAAACACAGCCCCCGCTGAGCCTGCACCTTTCCAACCCCATCCAGGGCAAGGCACAGTCCCCAAACATACTAATAGAAAGAGAATAATTACTCCAGCCCAGCCGGGGTGAGTGGGGTGGGGGGCAGCAGTCTGAGAACAAGAACAGTCAAGACACTGGGCAGTCTGGGTGAGAGGGCCGATTCTCCCCCCCCCCCCCCCCCCCCCCGGGAAATAGGAAAAGGCGCCCCCCAAACCAAATCAGAATAAGAACCAACACAATGCTCACCTGGACGAAGAAAAACAAACGAAGGAAGGGACATCCAGCCCAGCTCAAAGTGACCATCATTGCAGAAAGGATACCAAGAGCAACCTCCTTCCTCAACAAACCAACAGCAATAATCAGTCCCACCTCAGCATACACCAATACTAATCATCACGTTCTGACAGCTCAAGGGAGGAGTAAAGAGAGAGACCCAAGCGGAAGAAAAGAAAAGCTCAACCTCCCAGCAGGGTCAGAAGGAACCCAGTCCCCTCAGGATATAAAATCTGCCCAGACCAAAGGATAGAAACGGATTCGTAAATTCAAATAACATTTTAAAAATCCAAAAGGAAAACCCGAAATGGATTAGCTCTAACTGGGGAGCTATCCTCTATCTCTGAGGACTAAACTAACCCTACCAACCTTATCCAACCACCCTTCACTCAGCCCCGGCTCCACTCTTAGAACATAGAACATAGAACAGTACAGCACAGAACAGGCCCTTCGGTCCTCGATGTTGTGCCGAGCAATGATCACCCTACTCAAACCCACGTGTCCACTCTATACCCGTAACCCAACAACCCCCCCCCCCCCTTAACCTTACTTTTTAGGACACTACGGGCAATTTAGCATGGCCAATCCACCTAACCCTTCATAAACGAGACAGGGACTGATAAAAAAAAAAACTGGCCTCCAAATCAAGGTTGTTCTCCCCCCACCCCGGAGTGAACCATAAAACTGTGTGGAAGTTTGATGAGAAGAGGAAGTCCGATGAGATGGGGGGGGGGGGGGGGGTACTCCTTTGCCTTTTCTAACTTTTTCACCTTATAGGAGGTGGTCTCTGCTCCACTACAGGGAAGGAAACGAGCATCTGGTGAATATCCAGTAAGTGGTCATGGTCTATTTTCCAACGGTTTAATACTGGAATTTGTGAGAATATCAATAAATATCTAAAAGAAAATAAATAGTTAAATAGAATAGCCAGTATGGCAGGACAGGTGGTGCGTCAAGGCTGCAGCATGTGGGAGCTCCTGGATACCAGTGGGTTATACCACGTCTGCAGTAAGTGTCTGTCGATTGAGGAGCTTCGTCTTAGTCATTGATCTGGAGGCTGAGCTGCAGATATTGCGACACATCAGGGAGGGCGAAGGTTACATTGGATGCTTCGGTTCAGGAGGTGCCACACCCCTTAGGATAGGGTCTCTTCTAGTTTGGAAAGTGGTCAGGGATGGGTGGGTGTGCCTGCAGCTGAGGCACGCAAGGGGACTGAGAGGGCAGGAGATCAGGAATGTCAGCCGCTGCCATTGTTCAACAGGTTTGAGGTTCTTTCAGCTTGTTTGGATGAGTCAAACCTGCAGGGCGGATGAGCTGACTGACTATGGCACTATGGTACAGGCAGGATGCCATCCAGATGGGGGAACAGGGCTGGTTCAAGGTACCGGCAACTCGGGCAGTCGCCCGGGGCGCCATGTGCTAGGGGCGCCGCGTAAAAGACTCGGGTCCCGCGCATGCGCAGTTGGGCCGGTGCCAACCAGCGCATGCGCGGTGGCCGCCCTCCCTCAGGCCGCCCTGCACAAACATGGCGGATGGATCCAGGCACGCCGGTGGTCACTCCGCCCCCCCCCCTCGGGCTCACTCCGCCCCCGCCCCCCCCCCCCTCGTGCTCACTCCGCCCCCAGCCCCCCCCCCCTCGGGCTCACTCCGCCCCCGCCCCCCCCCCTCGGCCGCCCCCCCCCCCCTCGGCCCCCCCCCCCCCCCCTCGGCCCCCCCCCCCCCCCCCTCGGCCCCCCCCCCCCCCCCCCCCCCCCCGAAGGGCGCCGAAGTTCAGCTTGCCCGGGGCGCCAGCAACCCTAGGGCCGGCGCTGTGGGGGAAGCACGTAAAAATTCAGTGGTAGTAGGGGACAGAATAGTGAAGGAGATTGATATTGTTCTCCGAAGCAAGGAATGAGAGCCCAGATGGCTCCATTGCCTGCCTGGTCCCAGGATTTGGGACATCTGCTCAGGTCTGGAGAGGAACTTGCAGTGGAAAGGGAGGATCCAGTGGTCATGGTCCATTTAGGTACCATGGCATAAGCAAGACGAGGAAGGTCCTATATTGTCAGAGCTAGGCACCAATTGAGAAGTTGAACTTCAAAAGGATAATAATTTCTCGATCATTACCTTGGTGCCAGCCCAGGAACAGGGCTAAGTGCGGTCTCGGCAGCGAGTTCCCCGCTGAGGCCCCCAATCTACCCAGATGGGCATTAGATTGCATGGTGTATCTCAGCACTCTGAGCACTGGGAAACACCCGGCTAATTGCACTACAGGACGGTGTCCTCATTCGGGTAGATCGTGCCCAGAGTGTTTGGAAGGAATTGGTTCAATTGTGGAAATTCATTTTTTTTGTTTCATTAGTCCAGCGATAAAGATGATCCAATTAAGAGAAAAAAATAGTAATGGTAGGATACCACAGGTTCCTGAACAAACATGGCAAGAGCTATTGTTCAGACCAAATGTTTTATAAATCAATTAGTTGACAAGATACATCCTTATAGTACGTTCACATCATTTTCAAATCTGAGAACTTCCTGTGGCGGCATGTAGAGGGGAAGTTGGGTGGCTCCTGCGTGAGATGTATTTTTAGGAGGTTTGAAGACCGGTCCCGGGGTAATTTTGGGAGGATTGAAGAAAGAAAGATAATAAGTCGCTAAAAGGTGCGAAAAGGACTGTGAGGAGCAGTTGTGAAGAAGGGAGGAAACGAGGGTTCGCTGTCGAGAGAGAGGGCCAGCAAAAGCGCTGGCAAGATAGCGGAGGCTGGACCACATGGTGGGGCCGCACTGCTTACGGCGGAAACGATGACGGAGGTGATGGATGTGGAGCTGGAGAAGCAGTTTTCGAGGCACATGGATACGTTGAGGAAGGAGATGGTGGTCGTACTGAAATTGTTGGTGGAGGAGGCAATTGCCCCAGTGAGGGTAGCTGTGGCAAAGACATCGGCTGAGTTGAGAGAGCAGGGCGAGAAGATGAAGGAAGTGGAGGCGTTATTCATTATGCACTTTCAAGAATTGGATTACATCGAACATTAGGGGGGGTTGGGAGGAGGGGGTCTATATATGTTAATGGTGATTATGGGTGATTCCAGATTCCTTTTTGTTTATGTTAACATGTCAGCTGTTGTTTGGAGGTTTGGTGGGAGGGTGGGATTGTTGTTGTTGATAAGGGGATTGACATTGTATTGTAAATTTGGAAGAAAATGTGAAAAAGGAGAATAAAAATATACTTTTTTCAAATAATTTTCAAATTTAGTTTCTGACTGCATTCTAGTGTTAAATCTTTAACAATGGATTTGCGAGCAGCAGCATAATGAGACTTCTTTTTAAACTACCGAAGAACACGGATATAAAATATAATTTACCCAGCTCTAATGTGGAGAAGGATTAATGCTGTTACTTGAACGGGTTTCTAAGGAAACATATGTTAAAGCAATTGATGAAAATACTGAATTTTGCAGATTTATAATCACACACTGATAAAGCTTTCGAAGAATGGCTTTCATATAGCTGGAACTGTTATAAAAGTCACCACACTCAAAACAAAAATGTCCATGCTGTATTTTTCAATGGAAGCAATAAAAACAATTCAATACTAAGCCTGGTGTGAACCACACCCGTCTTTATACCAAAAATAATTCTAGTGAGGTAAATTTAATTTAATTTCAAGGCAATAGGATCCCTATCTCACCTCCCACCACAACATTCCACCCTCAGTTCTCAACACAAGGGAATATCCCAATGCGGGGGGCAGGGAAGGGGGAGAGATTGCAAAGATTCGTTCAGAGTTTACAACAATTTTTTTTTAATTATGGAAAGGAGCAACTAGCTGAATGGGCAAAGTTTCCTTCCTAGAACCTCTTGTTAACCCTAACTTCCAGTATTCACCATTACAATTCCTCCAACAGTAAAGAGAAACATTTTTGCATCTCTGTTACAGGGAACAAAGTTCAAAGGAATAACAGTATTTTCCCAGAGGGACTGGAGACAAAGTGTGTCAAAGGTCCTTCATTCATTCTTTCTTGTCCTTCTGCTCTGCACTTTTCAATGATGACAAAGCTGTTATTCAACTCTAGCTTTCACGTCATTTTGTCCTAAACAAATAAAAAGCCTGATGGTTCAGTATACAAATAGGAAAAGTGCAGAAGCAAGGGCACTCTTCCAAAACCTAAAACATTTAATTCTACTTGAAGAAACCTAAAAGAAAGCACTGCAGTAAAGCAGAATCTTGAAACTTATCTTCAAGCCTGTACAGTTCATCTTTCCCCCATTATTATCCTTCAGATTTGCATTGAGATATAAACTGAACAATGTCTCGGGTAGTCTTTGCTTAAACACAGCAGCGTTTTGGCATAGGATAATAAACAGTCTTCTGGCAAATGATCACACTTCCAGAATGCTGTTAAGACTAAGGAGGGTTTAAACTTCAACAAACATTACACTCAAGGTTAGGATATATGCAGGGTTACCACAGAAAAGTGCAAACTTCACAAGATACATTGAAGGCTTTCTAACTAAGGAATGCCCTGATCTTGACCCGGGAGGGGGGGGGGGGGGGGGGGGGGGGGGGTTTGTTAACTGGGGATGAGTGAGAAGGGATATTTTGCTTGGGCTACACGCTGTGCTGTTTTAATGTCAAAGCTTGCATCCTTTTCCCCCCACAAGCAGGTTTGGCTCCCACTGTGGAGAACCATAGTGGTATGGCGGGACAGTGGTTGCAAATCCCCAACAAGCGGTTGGGAGTCTGAATACGTTAAGTCCGCCAACCCTGTTTTGTTTAAATTTGCAACATCCAAGTTATTATATTAGTTAATACTAGTTAAAATTATTTAATATCAAGGGCTTAATTCAACTTAGGTGTAAGATATGGCAGCAGAGCTCCAAGCCGTGGTCTGCTCTTCTTGCTCCATGTGGGAGACCAGGAAAGTTTCCAGTTCCGAGGACCATCTTGTGTGCGGGAAGTGTCTCCAGATGCAGCTTCTGGAAGCTCGAATTTCGGATCTGGAGTGAAGTTGGGAGACACTGTGGAGCATCCGCAATGCGGAGTGTATCATGGATAGCACATTCAGATATGTGGTCACTCCGCAGGCTCAGACTCCACAGGCAGGAAGAGAATGGGAGACCACCAGGCAGAGCAAGAGTGATAGGCAGCATTGCAGAAATCTCCTATGGCTATTTTTCCCTGCAAAACAAATATACTGTTTTGGATACTGTTGGGGAGGTGGCCTCTCAGGGACAGCAGCCAAGTCTGTGGCACCACAGTTGGCTCTGCTGGACAGCAAGGAGGAAAAAGACAAAGCAAGCTATAATGGTAGGGGATTCAGTACTGAGGAGAACTAACAGGCATTTTCCATGGCTGTGAGCACGACTCTGAACTGGTATGATGCCTCCCAGGTGCAAGGATGTCTTGGAGTGGCTACAGGGTATTCTGAAAAGGGAGGGTTATCAATCAGAGGTCATAGTAAACGTTGATACAAATGACAGGTAGAAAAAGGGAGGAGGCCCTGAATTTAGGTAGTTAGGCAGAAGGTTTAAAACAGGACCTCTAATGTTGTCATATCGGGGTTATATCCTGTGCCATGAGCTAGTGAGTATAGAAATAGGAAAATAAGTCAGATAAATGTGTGGCTAGAGGGATGGTGCAGTAGGGAGGACTTCAATTGCCTGAATCATTGGAATATTTTCTGGGGCAGATGAGACCTGTATAAGCAGATGAGTTGCACCTGAAACTTTTCACACAACCCTTTATCCGCCAACAAACCTGAATCCAGGCCTCATCCCGGCCTCTGCACTTGCCCCTTGCTGAGCCTCATCTCCAGCCAATGTGGCGCATGATCGGAATCACAATTCCCGCATATTCCGCCCTCACCACCCCCAACAACATCACATGCGAGAAGGAGTAATCCCTCCCCCCCCCCCACCCCCACCAGTTCTTAAACCTCCATGGGTTATCTATTTCCATCCTTTCCATAAACCCCAACCCCTTCGCTGTCCTCAACCTTTCCATTGACTTGAGGCTTGACCCGTCCATCCTCGATTCCATCACGCAATTAAAATCTCCACCCATAATTAATTGGTGCGTATCCAGATCTGGGATCGTTTCCAGAGAACGCCTCACAAACCCATCATCGCAATTTGGTGCATACACATTGACTACCAGTGTCGCCTCCAGCACCCCACTCACTATCGCCTACCTTCTTCTTTCTCCTCCCCCCCCCCCCCCCCCCCACCACCGAGTCTTATACCTCCACTCGCCCCTACCATCCGTCATCATCCTGCTCCGACTCGGCCTCCTCTTCTTTGCTCTTTGTCCATGACCAGTCTCCAACTCTGCCATGTCGTAATCCCCCGCCCCCACCACTCCATCTCTCCCTCGCCCCTTCCCCCACCTGGCCACCTCACCTCTGTTCACCAGCATTACCTGCCAGCGTGGTAGCTCCCGCTCAAAGCCCTCGCACACCCCTCCACCCATAGATTAAAAAGAACCAAAGTAGGAAATGCATTATTGATTAAAAGTTCCTTGATAAGGAAAGGCACCCAAGGTTGCTGGCCTTCACTTTATTTCCCTGATGGTCTATTTTCTGGGACGCCCAACACAACTGTTGCCATAGTGGACATTCGAGTCCTCAGAGGTTTGTGATATGCTGACAACTTAAGGTGAACCCTCATTCTAACATCCCCAAGATCCACTGGGAGCTGGAAGGTCACACCAACATTTATTGTCCATTTCTAATTGCCCTCAAAATGATGGTAGCAAGTGCCTTATTGAACCCCTGCAGTCCACGTGTTGCAATAACACCTATAGTGTCATTAGGAAGAGCTCCAGGATTGCTACAATGGAGGAACGCTGATAGAGTTCCAAGTTAGGATGATGTGTGGCTTGGAGGGGACTTGCAAGTGTGGTGGTGTTCCTCAAGAGATCACTAGATTACTTGTGTACTTTACTCTGCCACTCACATGCCAAAGAAGCATATTTGAGCATTGTTCCTGGACATGTTCTGCTCAAATGCAGCCAAGATTGTACTAGCATGATGCATGAATATTTAGATGGGGCCTAGTTATAGGAGACAGAAATACTACATGTCTAGTATTTTTTACCCACAACGCTTCAGGTTGATTGCATTTCGGAAACGCCTATAAATCTGTATAGCCTAAGCTGATGGCTAGAAAAGTAAGATGTCTCACTAAATAATAAATACAGGGTACCTACAATAAGTATTTTTTTTTTTTTTACATGTTCGCCATTTCACTACAAAATTTGCAAGCAAATGTGCAGAAAATCTAGGCTACCCAAGCTAAAGTTCAGTGAGGTTCAAAAGTGTGATTTTAGGATGTGTTCAGTTTTTGAATTAACGGATCAAGGGTACTCGACCTATACTTCCTCCAAACTCAAACGATTTCACAAAATCATCCTCTCAAACGTTTTAAAACACACCATAATAACAATTTTGCACATACCTTTTCCTTTGAATCTTCTGATTCCAGCATTAAAGTTAGATATATAGCAATATGAGGAATGTTGCCAATTCCCATTTGGAGATCTGTGGTGTCTTCACCCCACAAGAGTTTCACCAAATTGCTATCAGTGGGAATTGGTTTCGTAGGGTTTGCGAAAGGTTGACCAGTTCCTACTGGGTCAGGGGCGAAGGTTTCAATTGTCAATTTCACCTGTTAGAAATCATATAAAAGGAAAATTGAAATCACTCAAAGAAAGCAATATTGGAAACAGGGTTGATGCTGAGGAAGCAGGAAATTGTTACAGCGTTTTTCAAACTTTTTTTCCTGGGACCCACTTTTACTAACTGGCTGACCTTCGGGACCCACCATTTTCGTTTACCTTTTGATGAGGAAGGAGAGCCCGTTTGGTCCTCACAATCTCACTTGCTTTGTCAATGTTACATTTCTGCTAAGAACTTAAGCTGATGATTTAAGTTTTGCTGCATCCCTTGAAAACAAAAATCAAGGTGTGTCCTCTAAATCGCCTTTGAAGGCAGATGCCTTTGAAGTTGAGGGTTTCACATGTTCATTTGCCAGTACATCCCTGCATATAACACATATGGGCTTTGCATCCTGATCTGCACTGGCACAATTAACAAAGCCATACCTCAAGGAATCACCTTTATACTACTTTGATCTAAATTTCAGTTTCTTCTTAGTAGGCTGTTCACCAGAGGCCTTGGACCTCGGTATACACCTCACACTAGCACTGCTTTGTCCTGCTGTGGACTCTCCTGCGCAGGTCTCTCCAGCAGACTCAGTTGTTGTGAGATCCTGGCCTGTTTGGGTCTCTGGCGTTCCCTTCCCTTGTAACAAAATTTCCATCTTAAGATCCTCAGAGTCCTGTTTCCTTTCTTGCTCGCAGCTAGAAAATGGAAGAATTGCTCCTCTGTGAATTTGCACCAAAAGCGCGGATGTACAGGGCACAAGACATCAGTGTACATGCCGGGTGAGTGACCTGCTCTCTGCCACCCCTTCTGGGAGGTGTGTGTATGGGGGGGGGGGGGGGGAGGGGGAGAAAGAGGAGAAAATCATTCACATTTTAAACCCAGTCACGGCCAGCATTCTCTTTTTTTCAGGTTTTTATTCAGTTTTAATTAAGAGTGACAAAAATTACAATTTTTGAAGGAACCCAAATCAGACACAATGATTGCTCCTCAGAAATGGAGAACTTCTTTGAAACTGTTAAGAGTTAATTGGATCGAAGAAAGAATGAACAGCACAAAGCTGTAGGCATCATCATGCCAGCTGTATTCTTCAATCCCAGGTTTCTATGACAATCCTAGCTTCATTATCTCAAATGTACATCAGTGAAAGCTTAGAATTTCTGTCTTGCTTCTGGGACTCTCTGCATCTGGACCCATATTCCAAATCCACCTCTGTCAGCATCATAATCTGTTCTATATTCCTCATACCTGACCACGAGATTTCCCTCACCTAAACTGTCTGCCTTCTTTGAAGTCAGTATCCCAATCTGTTCTGATGATTCAATCATCCAAACGTGTTGTATTAATAAATCTCATGCACTGTTCAGCATCACTACGGGTGTAATATACCACAAAATAGAAACTGCATGAAGATTTCTTGATTTTGTTCAAATCCATGATAATTCGCTGATCACCCCTTTTTGTGAAGAGTTCCTAGACCTGTTCCTTGGTAGCGTAAAACGACAGATTCCCAACATAGGATGTGCAGCTGTATCTCAGTAATTTGTCCTGCTCATATCGGCTTCCTGAAAATGCTAGTCTCGGTATTTGCTCAGCTCACCACGAGAAACGTTATTGAAGGTGGGCAGCACCACAGACATGGCACCAGAGAGGAGAGCCCTGACTCTCAGCAACCAGAGCAAGGAAATCATCTGCACGTGACCCGAAACCCGTCCCTCACGGCCAGCATTCTCAGCTTAAAAATCAGTCGTGGTCGTTGGGCACTTATCCCGTGATCCGCAACCCTCCCGACATCCGACCACGGGTCATGGCCCGCAGTTTGAAATACCCTGAATTATTATGTTTAACTGTTCTACTGCATTTCCACTATACACTTACTGTGTTTTATAGGGCATACTTAAATCTTCACTGTTGTCTATATTTTAAAAACAAGTTCCAACTTGATACACCCTCTGACTTCTCCTTTAGCACAGAAGGAAGCCATTCATGTCATCTAATCTGTGCTGGTTCTTTTGCGAACAGTCCCGTTACCTCCATTGCCTCTCTTTTTTTCCATAGCTTTGCAACTTTCTTTTCAGATCTCCAGATCATCCAGAATTTTCTTTTTATAAACTTAGAGTACAACAATTTTTTTTTCTAATTTAGGGTAATTGAGTGTGGCCAATCCATCTACTCTGCACATCTTTGGGTTGTGGGGGTGAGACATATGCAGACATGGGGAGAATGTGCAAATTCCACACAGACAGTGACCCGGAACCGGGATGAACCCGGGTCCTTGACGCCATGAGGCAGCAGTGCTAACCAGTGAGTCAGTGTGCTGTCCCATCAAATAGGATTTCTAACATACCACATAACTGGCTTTCCAAGGATTGCAAGTGGGCCTCAACTAGGGAAGTTACATTTCGACTGTCAGGATTCTCTCCTGCGTTTCATCAAGCTTATTAGTATTCTTCAATTCAATCTCATGAACACTAATATTCTGTGCCATCAAGTCGAGCTTATCATCAATGACTTCAATAACATTAGTAGTAATCAGGTATAATGCCTTCGAGTGTGTTGGATCGAGAACCCGTTCGAGGAACAGTGTCACTATGTTTTGGAGTCGGCTCCACCCCAGTTGCTAAAAGATTTTCTGAGGATTCCACAGCATTTTATTCCCAACGCTTAGCCAGAAATCTTCCAGGGACATACCATGGAGTATTCACTCCCGGATTAGGTAAATATGGGCCGTGTAAACATGATAAATTAAAGGGTTAAAGGAGGAGTAGTGCCAGAGCCCAGGGAAACATTGCTATTCCCGTGCTTGCATTTCATGACCTCCCTGCAATTTGTTTGACTTCTAGCCACTCATGTAAACAGGTTTGTCACAAGTTACCATATTTTTTCTCAACCATCTTAAATCTGTGCCTTCTCATTATCTACTCTTTAGACAATGGAAACTGTTTTCATAACCTGTCTAAACAGCTCATGCTTCTAAACATCTTTGTCAAATCTCCTATTAGTCTTCCCTGCTCCAAGGAAAACAATCCAGCTTCTCTAATCCATTCACATTACTGCAATCCCTCATCCCTAGATTCATTTTCATAAAGCTCTTCTCTACCCTCTTCAAAACCTTGGCCTTCACACCCTTCCTAAAAAGGTTAGGTGGATTGGCCATGCTAAATTACCCTTAGTGCCCAAAAAGGTTAGATGGGGTTACTGGGATAGCGTGGAGGTGTGGGCTTAGGTAGGGTGATCTTTCCACAGGCCGGTGCAGAATCGATGGGCCGAATGGCCTCCTTCTGCACTGAAAATTTTATGATCTATGTAAATTCTATGAGCGTGGTGCCTGAATTGAACATGGATAGGGCCAAGGAAGAGGAGAGAGAGGAAGAGTTATTGGTAGAAACAGGAGCTGTTGAGCAGCAGCCAATGGCTTTATCCAAAAGCATTTGAAGACTCTGATGGAGTGGCACAGCTAGCCATCACGTGTGCTTATGTAATGGAGCCTCAGCACTGAATCTGGACTGTCCCACCATAGTTTCTGCTCAACAGTCAACATTGCTGCCTCGGAGCAGCCAAACACAAAATAATTATCCCATGACCCCAAATGCTCAAGACCCCTGATTCTCAGTGAAAATGGGCAACAGCATAAAATTTAATAAAGGTTGATGGCAGCAACAATAGACAATATAAACCCTCCACTTTGGTTACATTCATAGTAACTGTATTACTGATAATCACTAATTAACACAAAACAATAGGCTGTCTTGTCAAAAACAGAGTGAATTTTAAATGCTCAGTTAACTAATTTGAAAAACCAAATCATCCCTGTTGAAAATTCATAAAGAAAATTAAAATTTAACTTGTTGATTTCCTGTGGCTTTCCTTGCAGACCAATTTTTACTGCTTGTATTCTTCTTACACTTCTTTGTTTTTCATTTGCCACTCTGTCTCCCTCTTTATTTTTAGCTCCTGCATTTTCATTGTTGACAAATGCCCCTCTTCAATTGGTTTTCTTTATTTCTCTTCCCTTTTAAGTCTCTGCAACCCTGCCTCCTTTTTCTTTTCCATTTCCCAATCCATCTTTAAAAAAAATCTTTATTGTCACAAGTTGGCTTACATTAACACTGCAATGAAGTTACCGTGAAAAGCCCCTGTGGACGACTAAAGCACATTCCTTCTCAACACATTTTCGTCCATCTCTCTTCCAATAAAAACTTCTACAACTTCTCGACAGCTAAAGGCAGGTTTTGTCTTTCCCTGGGTGTTCACAAGAGAGTGGTGATAGGGGCTTTGGTGATGTTACCAGGGAGACTTTACACAATTTCCTGCTACACATACATATTCAATTTGGTAATTTAAGAAAGCAAGCTGCTGGCTTTCAGAATCTCAGTTTTCATACATTTTTGAGAACCAAATAAATTGGAATTCAACTGTGAAATCATCACAAGATCTAAACCTCAAATTTGGAAGAACAAAAGCAAACTGTACAGAAATAAAATGATAAAAAATAGTGTTGGAAGCAGACAGCTGGGAATGATATCAGTGAGACTGGCTGCTAGATTGTACAATTGATGTTAGACAGTTGGCAAGATGCCATGTCGGGTTGCTGTTGGGCCACACAAGAGGAGGTTCGGATCGAACTGGACATGATTTTAATCTTTGTTCAGAGACGTAGATTTGATTTGCGTGGAGCAAGGGAGCTAAACAGCCCACAATGGAGCGGTGCAGGATAAAACCCACATCATTAAAAAACAGAAGCAGAAAATAAGACAAAATCTGCCTCACATTCTAATGGGGATGCTCATCACTAACGTTCATGCTCACTGCTGCAAAATGGACAATATTGCAGACACAAAAGTTTAATTCATAAAGATAAACACAAATATTTTCTACATAGCAGTGGTTAGCACTGGGGCTATAACGCTGAGGACCTGGGTTCAAATCCCGGCCCTGGGTCACTGTCCGTGTGGAGTGTGCCCATTCTCCCTGCATCTGCATGGGTTTCACCCTCAACCCAAAATGTGCAGGGTAGGTAGGTGGATTGGCAACGCTAAATTGCCCCTTAATTGGGGAAAAAAATAATTGGTTACTTGATGGATCTCTGTGTCTATTCGGAACACTGGATATGCGTTATCCCTTCTTAGTTCCCAAATAACAGAGATTCCAGACTGCGATATTGGGAAAGTTATTTGAAACTTTGTGCGTCAGCTTTAGTGTCTACTGATAAAGTCAATTTTCAATACAAAATTTAGGAAGTTCCAACTAGCCCGGCAACAAGCTAGTCAGATTGGTTGAGTTCTAAAATACAACTTGGCAATTCTTCAAATCATAATACATACTATAAAATGACTGAGTGATTTAAAACAAAATAAAATGGTGATTTTGCAAAGCAAGCAGAATAGGTTTCAGAAAATAAGTTAAGTGATTCCTTAATAGAAAATGGGTGTTTTCGCATCCCGACAACTGATCTTTTAAGGAGATTACTATCTTTAAAGTTCCGCCCCCTTTACAGCTGTGATTGGCTTGAACTAATTTAGAATTCACTCAATTCGACCAAACTGTCCATCAATTTAAGAGATAAAAGTCTTTGTGATTTTGTATTTTTCCATAACCTGGTTTGCCAATTATGCCTCAAACATTAATTAGATTAACACAGTTTTTGAAAAGTCATTATGACCCTGACTGACTGTTACCATGGAAACAGATCTTGCCAAGGCCTGGGAAGGCATGCGTCTCATTTCACTGGCCTTGAATTGTCTCTCTGTTTCAAGCAATTTGCAAAATGTGAGAATGTAGTGTCTTATCTGATCAGTTCACAGCTAGTCAGCTCACGGTTAATATATTGATATTGTTAATTACTCTTAAGGATTTAGGGATTTTTCCAACCAGGATTTCTTAATTAAACCTTTTATATATCTTATCTATAGCTAACCAGAAAATCTGATTTCTATCAGTAGTCTAAATTCTTTTTAAAAATTCATTGCAACAAAAAATTCTAATTTCCATTCTCAGATTTAAAAACTAAAAGAATTAAAGTTTGAAACAGAAATTTGATAAGTGTGGATAAAAGACAAGTAATCAGAAATAACGAAAATGCTAAAAATAATACAGTAAAATCAATTTGAAAAGTAAAAAAATAGATTGAATGCAAACATTAACCCTTTAATTAAAACAGTTATGGCTATGTTAAATTGACAAGAGCACAAAGCATTAACAACCAAAGAGAGGAAAAGACAATAACAGGGAGAGTTTAAATCTCACAATACTTTCACGAGGTAGATAATGTTTTTTTGATGAAGAAATGTTAAATGCTGGAAAGTCTTTTAAATTTAGAGTCCCCACTTCACTTTTTCCAATTAAGGGCCTAAATTGGCCCTTAAAGTGGCCAATCCACCTAACCTGCACATCTTTGGGTTGAGGGGGCCCACGCAAACATGGGGAGAATGTGCAAACTCCACACGAACAGTCACCCAGAACCGGGATCGAAGCTGTGACCTCGGCGCCGTGAGGCAGTAGGGCTAACCCACTGCGTCAATGTGCTGCCCCCTTGGACCTTAGATTTGATAAGTAAACCTATGGAAAATTGGGAAAAAGGATTCTGCTCACCTCCTACTGAGGCTAAATATTAAGTACCAGTTATGCCAAAAGTGGTTTGAAGCAGATTTTGCCACTAGAATCTCACTCTGAACTGTAAAACCTCCGTCTAAAACTCCATGGAGAACAACAGTTACAACCCTGTCTCATCACCTTTTGAGGCAAATATTGACCTCCAACTCTCCCAACTGTTCCCCCAGTGAATTGCATTTTGAAGCAAAGGTTTTACTTGAAGGCCCAAGCCTTTCCACAAAAGTAGGGGCAACATAATTTTGAGCTGAATATAGACTGCAATATCTGAAAATGTTCATTGGAGCTAATTTCTCAGCATACATCAGTACTGTTCAGCCAGGTGTGCTGCTGAAATATTTTTCTTTAGCTTTTTAGATTTAGATTTATTGTGCGTACCGAGATACAGTGAAAAGTATTATTCTGCGTACAGTCCAGGCAGATCGATCTGCAGTTATCTTAGATTGATCCCATTTGAACCAACTGAAATTTCAAAATTCTCAATAATTGGGTTGGATTTCTAAGAGATTGTGTCAATCAGAATTCTTGGTCTCCCAATCTATGAGAGAGCTAAAATCACCTTAGCTATAAAGGTAGTTTTAAGGGACTTATATTTGTATTGGTAGACATTAGAAATACAATATAATTTTAAGTGGGTTTAATTTAATGTTTCTGTGCCTGGAAGAGGAAAACCTATAGTTAGATTCATGCTAGACAAAGGTGTTTGGATGTGTGGTGGCTGGTTAAGTTCCAACTGCATTTGTCTTGTGCCTCGAGAGGGATACAGCGTGAAGAATAAATAAAAGGCATGTGGGTATTGCTTAGCAACTGAGACCTTGTAAAGTAGAGAAGCTTTAAGATTTAGTTTAGTTAATGTGATTGCAGTTGGAGACAGGATCTCAGGGAATAAACATCTCTCAACTCTGCCAGAAGAAAGCCTGGACAGGATGGTAGCTGCAATGAGGCATGCTTCCTAGAGCACAAATTACAGTCCAGATAACCAGGGAAATGGAACAGAAAGAGTGTTGCAGAAGTCTCTAATGAACAGAAACGAAGGCATTGTTCAGAAGAATTCAAGGAAATGTAAACAGTGTTCCAAGTTAAAGAGACAATTGTAATAACCAGATTTAACCAGATTTAAAGTGGGACAAAATCCTTTTAAGGTAAAACAAACCTCTGGTGCCATTTTAATACAGTCTGGGAATTGAGAGTTAAAGCAATTGTGAGCAGTTTGCACAGCAGTGAAGACAAAGAAATCCTAAAGGGGTTGATGCAAAATCCTGTACTGGACTCACTGTTAAAAGTGGAGTGGAAGCTTTGTATAAAAATATAGTTTGGAAAACCTGGTCTGGATTTCGGTCTGCAAACCACCAAGGGAAAGGATTATAATTATGAGAGAAGATTTTAAAGCATGATTTTGGGAGTGGAGTTTGGAAACTCTCATGTGACAATCATCTGGGAAGATTCTGAGGAGACATCCACAAACATTTACCGGAGTTCAAAGTGGAGAGTGTATTGTCCCAGAGGCACCCTGTGTGCTTAAAAGGGAACTAAGAAGGGGAGAGAGAGAGAGAGAGAGAGAGAGAGAGAGAGAGAGAGAGAGAGAAAGAGAGAAAGGAGAAGAGTAAAGGAGTATTGTGCAATAATTCAACTTTTCATGTTTAATAAGTTTTTTTTCCTTGTTCTTAAAATGAATTAGTGGTCCTGTGACTCTGTTCCTTCGAGATTTATAAAGAACATTAAAAGCTATGGTTTTATGAGCTACGGTTGTATTCTGGGATCTTTTCATCATTATACCATCAACTGGAATCGTAACAGTTCGGAATAACTTGGGAAACTTGCATTTTTGGGTCATAGTAGGAGAGGATGTTTATTGGCATGGTAGGATTGGCAGATGGTTCTGGAGTAAATGAGATACATTGGCAGCAGGAGGTGAAGAAAAAGGATTGAGAATTGAATGGGGGCTTGATTCACAGATTGATTGGAGCATATGCAACAAACACTCAAAACAATATATAGGCTGTTAGCATGGTGGGAGTACACAGCAAGGCAGCAGCACTGCCTCACTCTCCAAAAACAGATTCAGTACAAATATGAACATAAGAGGTCCTATTGCCTAAAGTAAAGCTTACATAGGAATAAAAACAGAAAACAAGTATCTCAGCAAGTCAGGTAGCATCTGCAAGGAGGGAACATAGATAATGGGTAGAAATTTAGGGCCCGTCGCGGCAGGGGCAGAGCCGGGGCCAGAAAATACAGTGGGCTGTTCAAAAGTCTGACTTCAGTGGGACCATAAAATCTTACCAGCGAGAGGGTGCATAAAATGCCACCCATGTTTCAGGTCATTTATCAGAACTAGGGAAAAGTTAGAAGCGTAATAAATTTAAAGCAAGCAAAAGAAGGGAGGGTGGGAAAAAAACAAAAGAGAAGGTAGGGCTGATGGGAGACATTCAATGACAAAAAGAGTTTGTGGTACAAGGTCAAAGGGAATAGTAATGGAACAAGAAAAAAAAATCTATGTATAAATCAATGCATGACATAATATATACAAATATAAGCCAACATACTTGTGCATTCCCTTATTGCCTCTGCTCCAATGAGGCCCTTCTACAATGTCTGCAACATTAATGGTGCATGGTTCCTGATATTCAACGAAGGATACTGCAGGTGGTCTTTGAGGGCAACCTTGAGCAGCTCTAGACCAAGAAAGCTCAGCTTCAGACTGAAACCTCTCAGCCTTTTTTGCAGCAACTTGGGCTGGGTGGGGGCATGAATGCTGACATCCTGACACAGGACAATAGGTTCATGCTTGGCCGTGCCAAGCATCTCACCAATCCTTTGGAGAACAGATTGATAAACTGATGAAACCCCCATGGAAGCCTCAAACACTGGTATCCAGTGCCATGATGCCAATGTCTGAACTTCCATTGCATCACTCAGACTTTTGGCGAAAGCTGTTTGTGGAACAATGAAACCCGAGATATCAGCCATTAGGTTCCACAGTTGATTTGATAGAGGTGACCAACTGTTCCAGCATTATGTAAAGCCCTACTGTTGGACCCCTGCAATATCCTTAACAGTAGGGGCTGGTTTAGCACAGTAGGCTAAACAGCTAGCTTGTAATCCAGAACCATGCCAGCAGCGCGGGTTAAATTCCCGTACCGGCCTCCCTGAACAGGCGCCGGAATGTGGCGACTAGGGATTTTTCACAGTAATTTTATTGAAACCTACTTGACAATAAGCGATCATTATTATTGAGCACAGGCTTTCTTGCAGGCTTTTCAATGCTTTAAACAAGCATTTTGTTAGTTATGTATACACATTGGGACGGCACGGTAGCACAGTGGCTTCACAGCGCCAGGGTCTCGTGTTCGATTCCCAGCTTGGGTCACTGTCTGTGCGGAGTCTGCATGTTCACCCCATGTCTGCATGGGTTTCCTCCGGGTGCTCCGGTTTCCTCCCACAGTCCAAAGCTGTGCAGGTTAGATGGATTGGCCATGCTAAATTGCCCTTGGAGTCCAAAAAGGTTAGATAGGGTTACTGGTTACGGGGATAGGGTGGAGGCATGGGCTTAAGTGGGGTGCTCTTTCCAAGGGCCTGTGCAGATTCGATGGGCTGAATGGCCTCCTTCTGCACTGTAAATTCTATGATTCTAGTCATTCTCAGTAGCTTTACTCATTGAAATCCTCATCCGAGTCCTCTGCAGCAAAATTAGTATGCAACTAAATCACCTCTGGTAAGCTGGCACCTACATTCTCTTTTACCCCTGTCCTGGCTCCTGCCCATTATTTCACCACATGCAGATTTTCCTTATGTCCAAACCACTGAAACATTATCCCACTAGCGATCGCGCTCAACCCGGTGATGAATTGGAAAGAGATCCGGAGAGGAGACAGAGAGCAGAGTCTCGCTCTATGTGGATGACCTGCTCCGCTACATCTCGGACCCACAAAGCAGCATGGAGGGAATCATGAGGCTCCTGAAAGAGTTTGGAGCCTTCCGGCTACAAGCTCAACCTGAACAAAGTGAGATCTTCCTGGTGAACCTACAAGGGAGAGGGGCATGGCTGGAGGATCTGTCATTTAAACATGCCCAACACAAGTTCCACTGCCTGGGCATCCAAATAGCCCATGACCGGACATGGATCCACAAATGGGCCTGACCAGTCTGGTGGAGGAAATAAAAAAAAAAGAGTTGGGACCCACTCCCATTCTCCCTGGCAGTGAGAGTGCAGACGATCAAGATGAACGTACTGCCCTGGTTCCTCTCCCAGTTCAGCTCCACACCGATCTGCATCCCCAAGGCCTTCTTCAACTCATTGCAAAAAATGATCATGGCATTTGGATCCCCAAAAAGGTACTGCAGAGAACGAGAACCATGGGAGGATTAGCCCTCACAAACCTGCTGTATTACCAACTGGGCTGCAGCTGCGGAAAGGGCAAAAGGGTGGATAAAGGAACCAGAAGCGTGGGTGAGATTGGAGGAAGGCTCCTGCACGGGGTCCTCCCTTTGGGCCCTGGCCATAGCTGAGTTCCCATCCCCATCGAACAAACATTCAACGTGCCTATTGGCGATAGCTACACTCCAGTTGGGGAACCAACTGCAACAGCATTTTGTATTAACCAAAATGTCCGTTAACGCCCCTAGCTGCAATAACCACAGGTTTGCACCAGCCATAATGGGTGCCACCATCAAAAGATGGACACAAGAGGGGGAGGGGGGGGGGGGGGGGGGGGGGCATTGAAAGTTAGGGACTTCTCACAAACAACAGAATGACAACACTTGAGGAACTAACAGAGTTCCTGCATGAGAGGGGGAAACGAGCTAAGATACATGCAGGTCAAAAATGTCCTAGGTAGGTAAACAAAAACATACCCATAACCGCCACAACACTCGATAGGGGTGAGATCCATGCAAACATGGGAAGAATGTGCAAACTCCACACGGACAGTGACCTGGGATGGGGATCGAACCCGGGTCCTCAGCACTGTGAAGCAGTAGTGCTAACCACTGCACCATCATGCTGCCCAATAGCAACCAAGAATAAGCAGAAACCTTCTGTTTTTAAAACAGACTGGTATTTGCAAAAGAAAAAGTTTCTTAAAAGCCACAGTCCAACCAGGAAGACAATTTCTAAAGAAACAACGAAGAAATAATACAAATTCAATTGGAAGAGAAAGAAGTTAAGGAGAGGAAAAAGTACGACAACTTAAGAACAGGTAACTACGATGCCAGGAAATGGTGGCGCTATTGATCCATTCAATGAGAATGTGGAATCTTGGAGTTCATACAAAGAAAAATTCAAGTACTACCTTGTTGCAAACAGGATACTGGGTGAAATCAAAGTAGAAAATTTCTTGAGTGTAATAGGATGGAAATCCGTACCCTAACAAAGCCTGTACAAAGTACAATAACTTATGAGGAATTGAGTAAGACCCTTGAAGAACACGTCTCGTTCAAACTATTAATTCATTAGCGGAAATATTCAGATTTCATCAAAGTAGCCAAGAAGAGGGTGAAAATATTTCACAATTTGTAGCCGCGTTACGGAGACTAGCAAAAAATTGGAAGGATCAACTCAGGAGGATATGCTGCGAGACAGACTTGTGTGCAGATTGAGAAATGAGACAATCCAGAGACGATTGCTGACAGAAAGCTTTCTAGCACTGAAACTTACTGTTGAAATAGTAGTGCCTATGGAGTTGACACCAAAAGAAGTTTCCCAAATTGGAGCGGAGGGCAAAATAAACAAACTGAATATTAAGAAAAGAAGATCTCTCAACACAAGCATGCAATAGGTATGCCAGGGGAGGTATTCTCCACAGGAATGTTGGTGCGAGAAAACAAATGTCATAATTGTGGAAAGAAACACATAACAATGGCATGCTGGGCCAGACAAAATCCTCAAACCTCGAAGATGGGTAAACACATGAATGCACCCAAATCCACAAAAAGAGTCCTCAGAATGATCGAAGACAATGAAGATTCCCAAGAAGAGACCTGGGGCAGGATTCTCCGTTGCCTGACACCGATATCGTAATTGGCGATCAGGCGGAAAATCCCCATTTACGATCAAATCAGGTGCGACGCCCATTTTTGGATTCTCCACCCCCTCCAAAACGGCATCATCGAGGAGTACGCCGCATGCCGTTCGGATAGCCTCAGGACGTTACCTGAAGGCCCTCCCTCGATGCTCATCCCCCGATGGGCCGAGTTCCCGATGGCGCGGGACACGCGTGCTCAGTTTTCATGAACCCGTTGTGGTAGCTGCAGACTGTCTCCAGCGCCACCACTATCTGGCAGGTCAGGTCCGTGCCCAGCCGGCGCCATTTGTACCGTGTGATCGCTGCGGCTGCTAACCGCTTACCGGTCGGAGCATCGGTGCTGGGGTCTCGATGATTTGTTCGTTGTAAAACCAGACACCTTCTCCGGACATAACCTCAAAATCAGAGAATCCAGCCCATTGTCTATGGAGATCAAAGAACTAAAACTCTGTATTATTGATTCAAGGTGTTACACAAGAGATTTTGGGTCCATCAGAAATTGAAAGGGTACAAAATTAAAATGAAAGTAGATACAAGAGCTGCTGTATCTCTGAAAGATTATGTCAACAAAAGCTCAAGAACATACTGTTAAAACTGAGGGGGTTCCGTCTCGTATAATTTACTGTAAAAGTCCTTAAACACCTCATTCACTCCCACTGGGTCCAGGACCATATTCCCACCTATATTCTTTACTCTCCCTATTTCCCTGGCTACCTCCCTTTGTCTGAGCTGGTGCGCTAACATTCATAGAACATAGAACAGTACAGCACAGAACAGGCCCTTCGGCCCTCAATGTTGTGCCGAGCAATGATCACCCTACTCAAACCCACGTATCCACCCTATACCCGTAACCCAACCCCCCTTAACCTTACTTTTTAGAACACTACGGGCAATTTAGCATGGCCAATCTACCTAACCCGCACATCTTTGGACTGTGGGAGGAAACCGGAGCACCCGGAGGAAACCCACGCACACACGAGGAGGGCGTGCAGACTCCGCACAGACAGTGACCCAGCCGGGAACTGAACCTGGGACCCTGGAGCTGTGAAGCATTTATGCTAACCACCATGCTACCGTGCTGCCCTTCTGCTTGCCTTGTCCCCCATACTCAATAGATTGCCCCCCTTGCTTTCCTCAGCTGTTCCACTGGCTTCCCTGTAGTCAACAGCCCAGTCTCCACCTGTAACCTCCGCCGCTCTCTCAGTAGCCCCGCGTCCAGAACTTCTGAATATCTCCTGTCCACCGGAGGTATCTCCCCAACTAACCAATCCCTCTCAACTCGTTCCACCTTTTCTCTATGGGCCTTATGGAGATTAATTCCCCTGTGACCACTGCCTTCAAAGCTTCCCACACCGTTGCTGGAGAAACCACCTCCGTATCATTTATTTCCAGGTAGTTCTGGATGGACTTGTTCACCAGCCCACAGATCGCTTCATCTGCCAATAACCCCACATCCAGCCTCCATAGCCGGCGTTGTCCTCTCCCCATTCTAGCCCGTAGATCCACTCAATGTGGGGTATGATCCGACACTGCAATTGCCGAGAACCCGGTAACCCCAACCCCGAGTGAAGCCCTGCTCAGAACAAAAAGGTTGATGCAAGAGTATACCTCGTGGACACGGAAGAAAAAAGAAAACTCCTTCGCTCTTGGCCGTCCAAACCTCCATTGGTCTACTCCCCCTATCTGCTCCATAAACCCCTTCAATTCCTTTGCTGAGGCTGGGACCCTCCCTGTCCTGGATTTTGACCGGTCCAATTCTGGATCAATGACTGTGTTGAAATCTCCCTCCATGATCAAGTTATGTGACTCTAGGTCTGGGATCTTACCTGACACCCGCCTCATAAATTCTACAACATTCCAGTTTGGAGCATGTACGTTCTTGAGTACCACCCGCATCCCCTCCAGCTTCCCACTCACCATTATGTACCTGCCCCCCCCATGTCTGACACAATTCTCCCTGCCTCAAATGCCACCCGCTTGTTAATCAGGATTGCAACCCCATGGTCTTAGAATCCAGCCCTGAGTGGAATACCTGGCCAACCCACCCGTTCCTCAAATCTAGTCTGAACTGTAACCGTTGGGTCTTCTAACATTGCAACATCCTTCTTCAGTCCCCTCAAATGCGCGAACAGGCGAGCCCTCTTGACCAGCCCATTTAGCCCTCTAACAATCCAAGTAATCAGCCTGGTCGGGGGACTTCCTGTCTGTCTGCCTGCCTGCATCCCCCCCCCCCCCCCAACGATCTCCTATTTGTCCCCTAGTAACAGTTCCTCCCCTGTCATCAAAGCCATTCTTCCCCCCAACCTAGTAAAAGCATCTGAAACCCAACCCCCCCCATAACAAGCTTATCACCTGCTCATCCCCCACTGTGCTTCAGTGAGTCAGCTGACCTAGCTGACCTGATAGCTCCGCCCATGGTGCCAAACATACTATCTCCTCATTGTTCTCCCTCCTCTCCCCCACTTGGACATACATATTCAAAACATCACATTTCGCAGGAAACGAACAGTGGAAAAAATCCCCTTCACCCAGCTCCCAATAAAACAAAGTTAACTTTAGAAACAGAAACAGCCCATTATTATACATGACACTACTTATTCAAAACAGCATAAATCGCCACTGCAATGCTCTCCCCAAGTTTCATGTCTTTAGTTCACATCTAGTCTTTTGTCCTTGATGAAAGCCAATGCATCGTCTGGTGTTTCAAAGTAAAATACCTGGTCCTCAAACGTGGCCCAAAGACGGGCCGGATGCAGCATCCGGAACTTCACTCCTTCTTGAAATGTGCCGATTTTGCCCGATTAAATCCAGCTCCCCTCTTGGCCAAATCCATGCCCAGGTCTTGATATATGCGCAACTCACAATTCTCCCACCTGCTGCTCCGTTCAAAGTAAAATACCTGGTCCTCAAACGTGGCCCAAAGACGGGCCGGATGCAGCATCCGGAACTTCACTCCTTCTTGAAATGTGCCGATTTTGCCCGATTAAATCCAGCTCCCCTCTTGGCCAAATCCGTGCCCAGGTCTTGATATATGCGCAACTCACAATTCTCCCACCTGCTGCTCCGTTCTTTCTTGGCCCACCGCAGAATATGTTCCTTGTCTAGGAACCAGGGCATTCGTACCACCATCGCCCTCGGCAGCTCATTCGCTCGGGGCTTCTTCGCAAGGGCTCTACGTGCTCTATCCACTTCCAGAGGCCGTGAAAACACCTCAGCCCCCATCAACTTTTCCAACATACTTACCACATAAGCCCTCGCGTCCGATCTCTCACTGCCCTCAGGGAGGCCAATGATTCTCAAGTTCTGTCTCCTGGACCTATTCTCGAAGTCCTCCAGCTTCTCCTGTATTCTTTTCTGATGGTCATTCATCATCTCCAACACGGTTATACATTCCTCATGCTCGGACAACTTTTTCTCCACCTCCTGAATCGCACACATGTGGGTTTTTTGAATCTGCACCACCTGATCAATCGATGCCTTAAATCGGGTTCAGCGTGTCTTTCTTAAGCTTGGCGAAACATTCTTCAAAAAAACGTCACCAGCTGTTTTGTCGACCACTGTGCCGTCTCCCCACGGGCCTGCTTCTCCGCCATGTTTTCCTGCCTTGCCGGCTATACCTGCGTCGTTCTTGTTGAACTTTGTCTTCTTACACGGCCACTTCTAGTCCAATTCTCCATACACTAATGGGGGATTTCTCCTCACTGTCTCACTCTCCACCAATTTATTCAATAAAATTAGGGGGGAAAACGGAAGAAAGGTCCAAAAATTCTGTCACAAGCGGGAGCTATCAAATGTGCGACCTGCACCTCCATGGCCGCCACCGGATGTCTCGGGAAAGCATTTTATGAAGGGATAATTCCGAGAGCAAGAAAAATGAGAGAGAGAGCGAGAGAGCGAGAGACAGACCATACTGGAATCAAATGGTACTAAACTACCTATTTCCCAGCCACGCAGCCATTATTATGCGTTACATTTTCTGTGATTTTCAGAGCTAGGTTTGAAAGCAAAAGTAACTCGTTTCACATATGAACTGCTCTTCCACAACTATCCAGAATTGGACCGGTCAAAATCCAGGACAGGGAGGGTCACAGCCTCGGCAAAGGAATTGAAGGGGTTTATGGAGCAGATAGGGGGAGTAGACCAATGGAGGTTTGGACGGCCAAGAGCGAAGGAGTTTTCTTTTTTCTCCCCTGTCCACAAGGTATACTCTTGCATCAACCTTTTTGTTCTGAGCAGGGCTTCACTCGGGGTTGGGGTTACCGGGTTCTCGGCAATTGCAGTGTCGGATCATACCCCACATTGGGTGGATCTACGGGCTAGAATGGGGAGAGGACAACGCCGGCTATGGAGAGAGCGGGCAGACAGAGAGAGAGAGAGCAGGCGGGCAGAGAGAGAGAGAGAGAGAGCGGGCGGGCAGAGAGAGAGAGAGCGGGCAGAGAGAGAGAGAGAGAAAGTGGGCGGGCAGAGAGAGAGAGCGAGAGAGCGGGCGGGCAGAGAGAGAGAGAGAGAGAGTGGGCGGGCAGAGAGAGAGAGAGAGAGCGGGCGGGCAGAGAGAGAGAGAAGGCGGGCAGAGAGAGAGAGAGAGAGAGCGAGAGAGCGGGCGGGCAGAGAGAGAGAGCGGGCGGGCAGAGAGAGAGAGAGAGAGAGAGAGCGCGGGCGGGCAGAGAGAGAGAGAGAGAGAGCGGGTGGGCAGAGCGCGAGAGAGAGAGAGAGAGAGAGTGGGCGGGGCAGAGAGAGAGAGAGAGAGAGAGCGGGTGGGCAGAGAGAGAGAGCGAGAGCGCGGGCGGGCAGAGAGAGCGAGAGAGCGGGCGGGCAGAGAGACGAGAGAGAGAGAGAGCGGGCGTGGCAGTGAGAGAGCGAGAGAGCGGGTGGGCAGAGAGAGAGAGAGCGAGAGCGCGGGCGGGCAGAGAGAGAGCGAGAGAGCGGGCGGGCAGAGAGAGAGAGAGAGAGAGCGGGCAGAGAGAGAGAGCGAGCGGGCGGGCAGAGAGAGAGAGAGAGCGAGCGGGCGGGCAGAGAGAGAGAGAGAGAGAGAGAGGAGAGAGAGAGACGAGCGGGCGGGCAGAGAGAGAGAGAGAGATGAGGCGAGACGGGCGGGCAGAGAGGGAGCGAGAGAGAGGAGAGAGAGTGCGGGCGGGCAGCGAGAGAGAGGATGGAGATGAGAAGAGAGCGAGCGGGCGGGCAGAGAAGAGAGAGAGAGAGAGCGGGGCGGGCAGAGAGAGAGAGAGGAGAGAGAGCGGGCGGGCAGAGAGAGAGAGAGGAGAGAGAGAGAGCGGGGCTGAGAGAGCGGGGCAGAGAGAGAGAGAGCGGGGCGGGAGAGAGAGAGAGAGCGGGCGGGCAGAGAGAGAGAGAGCGGGCGGGCAGAGAGAGAGAGAGCGGGGCAGAGAGAGAGAGAGCGGGCGGGACAGAGAGAGAGAGAGCGGGCGGGACAGAGAGAGAGAGAGCGGGGCGGGACAGAGAGAGAGAGAGCGGGCGGGACAGAGAGAGAGAGAGCGGGCGGGACAGAGACAGAGAGAGCGGGCGGGACAGAGAGAGAGAGAGCAGACAGAGGGGGCAGGCAGAGGGGGCAGGCAGAGGGGGCAGGCAGAGGGGGCAGGCAGAGAGGGCAGACAGAGAGGGCAGACAGAGGGCAGACAGAGGGCAGACAGAGGGCAGACAGAGGGGGCACACAGAGAGAGAGGGTGGGGCAGAGAGACAGAGGGTGGGGCAGAGAGAGAGAGGACGAGAGAAAATAAATTGAAATACTCAGTTGTGAAAAGTCAGTTTGGTATATTATGCATTAGAGAGTACAGAAGGAAACTATTGTATGATCACATTGCTACACTTTTAAAAATATATAATCAGTAGAATGTAAAGCTGACAATGTAGAATTTGTTCCAATTTTTACTGAATGTTGGCAGTTTATAGATATCCACTTCCCGTTGAAACAATTATGAATCACATCTCACCTCCCATTGTGAACATCTGGAATTTGGTCTTATTAAATGAACTGTACAATTCAAGACAGCTGCTCACATTCAGCTAGAACGTCTAAATTCAGACTATCAGATAAGATCAAAATAGAAAATGATATCTACAGTAATTCACTTAGTAACATAAATGTTAAAACTGATCTAAGAATTATATAAAGTTTCTAACTTGAACAGATTTATATCTGACAATGTGAAACATTCAATTTATTTCCATTCTCCCATATGTGACACCATGGCCAGATCTGTATTTTTCAAATATGCAAAAAAAGCCAGAAAACGTGTTACAAATGCATTCCTGGAACATATTGAAGTTAATTGCGGTTTTAAATTAAATTTGCAAGTTTGAAATTCAATGTAAGCCTGGGTACAGTAAACAAACTGTTCAATTTGAAAGGAAAAGAGAATTGAAGAAAATAGAGTTGACACAAAACATGAAGGTTTTACAATGAGTACGAGTAGTGGATGGCCTACAACACATGGGCCAGATTAATTAAAATTGCATGAAATGAAGAAGTCACTTATGGATCTATTAAATGACTTACTGCAAATGCTATTTCATTATTAAGAACACAGTTAGGCAAAGATGTTTTAACTTAAAGGAAATCTGTAATCATCTTAATTGCCCACGAGGCGTCATGGCTGTCTGGAAGGCATCGCCGGGCATCTACCGGCCACGTCTTGCTCCCGGCCGGGCATAATGCTGCCGGTAGATCGCACACATGGTTTCTTCGGTTCCCAAGAGTCAGATTTGATTTGAAACGTTAACTCTGTTTCTCTCTAGATGCTGCTGGACCTGTTGCGTTTTTCCAGCACATTCTGTTTTTATTCAAGATCTCACTTATCCACTCGATTTTGCTTTTACAACCATGCCTTTAGGTTTGGCTGGCAGAGTCATGGCAGTAGCATCGGCCAAATGAACACATTGTATACTTAGTCCAGGTGAGCTAACCTTATGATCGTGCAGCTGGTTTCATGGTTTGTGCTAAAAGTATAACACTACAATTATGGTAACTAAATAAAACTATTTACAGAGAAACCTGTAAATTATAGACAGCTATCTTTAGTTGCAAGTGTTCTCATTTTGAAAATGGGCATTTATGTGCCTCAACAAATTTTCCTAACTTGAACCAATCAAGGTTATGCTCCTCACCCAAATCACCTGCAACAATAACCCTGGAAATCTGGAAGGAGATAACAAAACTGGTGTGCCAAGTACAGTGAATCTGTTCCAAATGGCACACTCAGATCACATGGGAAGGAGTGTGGTTGTGGTAATGCCACCAGACTAGCAACCCAAAGGCCCAGGTTAATGCTCTTGGGTTGCGGGTTCAGATCCCGCCATGGCAGTTTTTGGAATTTAAATTCAGTTAACAAATCTGGAATGAAAAGATAAGTCTTGGCAATAGTCACCATTGGGCCACTATTGCAGATTGTCTTAGAAACCCATATAGTTAACTAATGCCCCTTTAGGGAAGGAAATCTGCCAGTCTTACCTGGTCTGAGCAACATGTGACTCCAGACTCACACCAATGTGGTTGACTCCAAATGTCCTCTAAAAGGGTTTAAGTAGTCAATAAATTGTATCAAAGCCTACAAAAAGAATTGAATTTGTACAGATTACCTAGCATCAATCAACCTAGGCACTGGAAACGAGAATGGTAAGCTTAGCCCTCTCAACCTTGCAATGTCCTGCTTATTAAGGCACGGTGGCACAGTAACTAGTACTGCTGCCTCACAGAGCCAGGGACACTGGTACCTGTGTGGAGTTTGCACATTCTTCAGTGTCAGCGTGAGTTTCCTCTGGGTGCTCCAGTTTCCTCCCACAGTTCAAAGATGTGTAGGTTAGGTAGATTGGCTATGCTAAATTGCACCTAGGTGAGGTTACAGGGATATGGCGGGAGCTTGGGCCTAGATAGTGTGCTCTTTCAGAGGGTCGATCAGACTGTAATGATATGTAGAATATCATTTGTGTATATAACCTAATAACCAAACTGTATATAAACATTAGTGCCTGCATGCATCGATGTATTCTAGCATCCGACCACAGGTGGCATGGCGACAAGAGAAGGTTACTGGAGGACATCCACATGTGGGAGACAGGATGTCTTCCACCATCTGACCACAGGTGGCCTGGCAACAGGAGAAGCCCACGTGTGGGGGGAAGACAACCTGGACAACAGGCACAGGATGCAGTCGCAAACTGAGCAGCTCCTGAGTCAACAGCAATTAATAATAGTTAATCACAGTTGTTTGTATTTAGCCATTGTATCCAACTGTAATCTTAGTAGACATCATAGAAACCCTTTAGTGTTTTAGTTAATTAATAAACAGTTTTGTTCATTTACAAAGCCATATGTTCTCTGATCACTTCAAACTTCAAAGACCTCGCCATCCGTGCATAGAGAACATTACACGGACTTGATACCCCGAATGGTCTCTGGGGATTTGTTCTATTCTGAACATCTGGGGCTTTGTCTCAAAATTTGGGAGAGCTGTCCCACAGACTAGGCAAGCAATACCCTGGTATAATCATACTCACAGCATCAGACTCTATGGGGAAATATCCCAGACATCACCATTGCTGGGTATGCCCTGTCCCAATGCGAAGACAGACCCACCAGAGGTGGCCGTGGTAGAGTGGGATACAATCAGTTACCCTGCGAGTTCTCAGAGTGGTGTCCTACTGATTTATCAAAATTAATAGTAAATATGGGATGCTATGGGGCACTGCTACACCAATGAATTATAATAGCAGTAAGATGCAAGTTTTCCATGTATAGTACTTGATGTACCATCAATTAGACTCGAGACACGATTAAGATCCAAACTGTGGCTTTGATCAGCTAGTTGTTAGCCCGGTGGTCGACTACAGAGAAAGGCTGACCGCCGGGAACGCTGGGTACTTATACCCCGCCTCGGAGGCGGGGTCTACTTGCCTCTCGACCAATTGGTGAGCAGTCACATGACTAGTCCCAGCCAATCGGACGAGAGGCACATAACCAGCCAGAGCCAATGGGAAACCCATGCTCTGCACCAATGGCAGTGCTCACATTCATACCACCACAGTACTGACATCAGAGTAAAAGAGTTGAAACCATGTGGGGGACTGTTTACATACCTTAGTGATGCTGGTTTGAGGATAAATATTAGCTACCTGAGCATGCAGATGACACCTTAACTTAAAGGCCTCATATGAAAAATCAGCTTACATGATGTGCTCAGGCTTGTGAGTTAAACTTCAACCTCTGATCAGAGTGCTACCACTGAGCCCTGTTGATTCTTAACTGTATTTAGCTGCTGATAGATTCAACTTACACAAGTCCCTTGCAAATGTCAGGAGTATACATTGTGCAATTATAGAACTGCAGCCTATGATTTATCAGCCAACAAAATGAATAGATGGATAAATCACTGGCTGTCAGTGAGCAATTTTGGGTTAAACACATCAGTCAATTGCTGATTGTACAATTGTAGAACTGCAGCTGTTGATTTTTGAACCAACAAATTGAACAGATGGAAAATAACTGGCTGGCAGTGACCAATTTTACATTAAACGAGTCCTTTAATTGCTGGGAACACACAAGTGGAATATTTACTGGTCACCATTTACCACCAAGCATTTAGATTTATAAAACTAAAGAAAAACAAGGGATTTAATGGCACAAATGCTTAGTGTACCGTTCTTTCTTCTTTGGGTCTTTTGTACAAATCCTGTCGAAACTGATGGAATAAAAGTGTTCTCTGTTGGTTGTTAGTTTTTCACATTAAATTACTTTAAGTAATCTTCACTCAGTTGCCAACAGAATTGGATCTATAACGTAAAACTACTTGCAATTTAGCAAAACTGGCAATCTCACTCAAAATGTAGCTAGTCTGGGAATTAAAAACTTTCAGGCAGATGTGCACTTCTGAAATTAAGATGCATCTTCAGGAGAAAAGCAGAGACAATTTTACTTAACTTCTTTCTAAGACATAGCCAAGAATAGAATATTTGACAGTGCTGGAGCGTGTCAGAATATTCCACTCATCAAAAACAACCTTAACGAAAGGTGGAGCTTGCCTTACTTAACAAAAATATTTCCATGGTCTCAACATGTCATCCTGATATTTAACCATAAAATGATTTCAATTTGTATCGCTCTTTATAGCCCTCAAACTACAATTAAAACTGACTGGTTGAGGTCACAGTAGAAACTTTTGTCACAAATATTGCCTTATTGAATTCTATAAGCCTTTAAACTATTGACCCAGAGATTTTGCTGTCAAAATAACAGGGAAGTTAATAATAATTGTCAATATTTTAAGCATAAATTCAACAGAAAATTCAGATGAGGGGCAGGTATAGAGTTAAATGGCAATATCCAAAAGTTACTAGCCAAGGCACATCACTGCCATTAGTTTCACAAAACAGGATTTTGCTGTCTGGCTCTACATTGAAATGCATTGAATGGTGTGAACTTGCTATATCAAGAACTAAACGCTCCAAAGTTGTCATTGTAAGCACAAGTATATTTTAACAACATGAAAGCCATCAAATTACTGCCACTCAACCACTTTGAAAAGAGGTTGAAAATTTGCTATTAGAAGTGTGGAGCCTCATTTAATTAAATTTCAATTGCTGCTGGAAATTTTAAAAATGTGTTTATATTATGTCCTTTCTTTCTCTCTCACCAATGTTTCTTTTCCTAATTCTTTTTCTGTAACTAATGGTCATTCATTTCACCCATTTACACTTTCTTCTCTCTCGTTCCTTGGTTTATTTTTCGATGGGCAGCATTGGAGCACAGTGGTTAGCACAGTTGCTTCACAGCTCAAGGGTCCCAGGCTCGATTCCCGACTTGGGTCACTGTCTGTGTGGAGTCTGCATGTTCTCCCCGTGTCTGAGTGAGTTTCCTCTGGTGCTCCGGTTTCCTCCCACAGTCCAAAGCGGGTTTGATGGATTGGCTGTGCTAAATTGTCCTTAGTGTCCAAAAAATGGTTAAGTGGGGGTTACTGGGTTACAGGGATAGGGTAGAGACGTGGGCTCGAGTAGGGTGCTCTTTGTAAAGGCTAGTACAGTCTCGATGGGCCAAATGGTTTCCTCCTGCACTGTAAATTCTATCATTCTATGATCCTTAAGTCAGATTAGTTAAGGAAATGCACAAATGTTTGCCCTGTTCAGTCTGAACCCAGATGCCCCTTCAACTCGTTGCACCATTATCAGCTGGCACTCAGTAACTTGTCACATACCTTTTGAAAACCTTAAAAAAGTGCAAGGGCAAGTCCAGCTGACAGGAGATGCTGTTACATCCCTTCACATGACCAAATCTGGACCATTAATTTAAAAATGTGACCAGAAGAAAATAAATAAATTCAGGCATGATTGGCATTCAACTTATCTTATTTAATGGTTCCATTAAAAAAAAAGACGACAAATTAGTTGGCTTTGTTCTTTCCATTTAGGTGTTAATTCTTAATACACTCTATCCTTACTTAATGGTCCTTGGGAAATGAACAATATTCACAGTGACACAGACATACTTTAAGTACCCAGTAATAACCACTAAATTAAACAGAACATAAATATGATTACAAAATAAGAAGGATGGGATGAACACCACAAAAAATAAGCAAATGAAACATTCTCAAAATGCAGTATCACAATTATTAAAAGTCACGGAGGTAACTCTCGGATTACAGCACATGCAGCAGGAATCTTTCTGGATTATCTGTCTGATTTTAATGCCAATCATTTGAATGGAATTGAAATCAGACAGGTCGTATGACTGGTCCACTTTAACAAGTTTCCAACAATTTCTGTTGTTGAAACCAAAGGGAATATGCAAAGTAGTTTCCACAATAGACAGTACTGTTCCAACATCAATGATATTGATCATAAACATACCTGCATTGGACCTGGAATACATGATAAAACCCGCTCGATGTTCTCAGTGGTTACTTCTACGTCATTCACAGCAATTAGAACATCACCTAATGGGCAAAGTCCAACATTAGTACTTGCTACAATTTTAACAATTTAGGAACTTCACACAACCAAACAAACAAATATTGTCTGAATCTTCAATTATTTTCCAAACTCAGTTACTAAAATACCACCTTATTTTAGAGTTACATTCATTGCAGTGGACTCTGTTTTCCCACATAAAATTGTTGCTTATGACACTGGAAAATTCTGAGAAACAAAGGGACCTTGGCGTGTCCGTCCATAGATCTTAGAAGGCAGAAGGGTAGGTTAATAGGGTGCTGAAAAAGGCACATGGGATACTTGTCTTTATCAATTGAGGCATAGATTACAAAAGCAGGGAGGTCATGTTGGAGTTGTACAGAACTTTGGAGGGGCCATAGCTGGAGTATTGTGTGCAGTTCTGGTGCTACATTACAAGAAGAATGTGATTGCACTGGAGGAGTACAGAGGAGATTCACCAGGTTGCCTCGGGTGGAACTTTTAAGTTATGAAGAGAGGTTGGATAGGCTAGTTATTTTTGAAGCAGAAAACACGAAGTGCAATGGAGAGCATTGCCTTAGAAAGCAGAAAGTAAAGAGTAGCGGTAGGAGGATAGTTGTTCAGACTAGAGGAAGGTAGAAAGCAATTTTCAACAAAGCCAGTGATCGCCATGGCTCAGTTGCTATCATTCTCACCTCAGGCACAAGGTTCCAGGTTCAAGTCCCACTTCAGGGCGCAAGAACTCCACTACTGAGGGAGGCAATGCCAGAACTTTTTTTAGTGAGACTGGGGCCTTATCAACGTGTTTGGGTGAATGCAAAGGATCCCATGGCACTATTTTCAATAAAAGGGGTTATCTTTGGTGTCCTGGCCAATATTGATCTCTCAATTAACATTCAGTTTCTCACTTTAAAGTGTAGGTGAGGATTTTTTTCTACCATAATGCACCACCTCGCACTGATGTTGAATTTTATTTTCTAATTCACGACTATATAATCTGTTTTTAGTTATCTCATTGCTGTTTGAGGAGAAAACGTGCAGATTAGGCAGTTAAGTGAAAACTCTACCTCAAAATAAATGAATGTGAGGTGACGTACTTTGGTAGCAAAACAATCTACATCTTAGAAAGAAAGAAATTGAAAGGTAGAACAGAAAAAGGAACCAAGGGATACATGCACAAACATTACTTTGTGGGCACTACATGCCAACACTGCCCTATGCTTGAACCAAAAAGAATACCCTACTCAGCTTCGAGTTACTTATGACTATAAGCAGTGAATCTCACAGTCATGATGCAATCATTATGTACTGCAAGGTAGTTCTGGACTCATATCTGCTGCCCAATATTGACTACAGGCTGTCTAGCATGCTACCCAATTCACAAGCATTTTGTTGTCCATCTCCAGCAGCATTCTTGTGAAGGCTGTCTCACTAAAGTGTTCATCCCAGTTCACTGCAGCTAACTCATCACTTTGAGCTGATGAGCTGCCACCTTGATTATTATTGACCCCTTCCCAAGCTGCAGGCTACACATGTCCACTTGTTGGACCATGTGCAGATCCTCTTTCTACACAATGTTCTAAAATATGCTACATCGGTATCTCAGCTGATGGGTACAATGATAAAATTAAATGACGATGCAAAGCTCAGAGTCCATCCTTTTTCAGCATGGAAGTGGCTGCCGGCTCTACTTGCAAATTTGTGGACCCAAATGGTACACCAGCTGATGTTACAACTTTCAATGTAGCATCAGCAGCAGCCACCCAACAATCTACTTGGTATTTCCTCACTGCCTAGCCAGGTTGCACTTCATTATTTGAAAGCAGAAAGGCACAAGGGTAAGATTGTGGTACAGGGAGGTGCAGAGGTAAGAGATACATGCTTATATCATCTGCAGTTTGTAAATGAGGCGGATTTGCCAGATGAGAAGAGGAGGACTGGATAGGAGAACATCTTCTTTGATGATTTCAACCCTGCCCTTAGTATTGGCTGGTCGAATAATAGCCAGCAACAGCTCCTCCACGCAAGTTAAGACATTCAGACACAGCTGCACCCTCCTATTATATCCTGCTGATTTTGGTTGTGCACTACATTATCCTGCAGAGAGGGTGAAGTTGTGTCAGTGTGTTGTGCAATTTGTTTGGATGATTTGGTCACAACCAATTTAATTATTGCTGTGTAGGGATTGGATCCTAAACTGATCAGCCAATCATAGTAAGCAGAATCTAAAGTCATTACTAGAATGACTTTCATATTGCAAAATGTAGATCATCAGTCTCTCATACAAGAGCATAAAATCATATATACATTACATTGTTACACACCAGCTCTTTAAACTTCTTTCCAAATTTCTTCACAACCAGATGGCTCCTGAGAAGTCAATTGGAATTCAAAGACAAAACAAACAATTCTCCTGCTGCTTGGTAACCATGATATTGAAGGCCTGCAGCATTGGCTTGCCAATGCGCTAATTCAACCTTTTCCGACTTGAATAGCTTCACTTTCACTTCAAAATGCATTTGAACTTAGTTAAAAATTCAAATTTAATAACTAATGCATTATGGCACCTCAAAATTGGTGTCATGCAACACTTAGGGGAAATATTACAGAAATAGTAGGGAAATATAGGAAGTTCCGTTTTATATCAAATGAATGTTTGGGTTACATTTTAAATTTTATTTAAACTACTAGTGATGTTAAAGGGTCTGTTACATATCCTGTAAATGTAACTGTCATTACTAAATACTTTTTTGGGCAGTGTGGCAGTACATAAATTCTATTGTGCTGCACCAGGGAGTGAAAAAGAAGTCTTGCTTTTATATATAGTACATTTAATGATCTCATGATCTCACAATGAACTGTTTTTGAAATGGAGGCACACTGTAGTATAGGAAACATAGAAGCCAATTTGCTCACAGCAGGCTTCCACAAACTGTGATATTGATCCGCTAACCTGATTTTGTAATGCTGACTGAAGGATAGATTTGACCAGGATACTGGAGGTAACTCCCCATTCTCTCCAAAAAAAATTTTTTTTTAAATAAATTTAGATTACCCAATTATTTTTTCCAATTAAGGGGCAATTTAGCGTAGCCAATCCACCTACTCTGCACATTTTTGGGTTGTGGGGGCGAAACCCACACAGACACGGGGAGAATATGCAAACTCCACACGGACAGTGACCCAGAGCCGGGATCGAACCTGGGACCTCAGCGCCGCGAGCATTCTCTTCAAAATTAAATGAAATTTTCATCAATATAAATCAAGCATTTCCAGATCTGGAAGAATCATGGAACCATAGAAACAAGCCATATTTATATTTTCAGGTCTGTCTTGGTTGTTTTATTCATAAGCCACCTTGCATATATATATATATATATATATATATATATATATATATATATATATAGCACCTGCAATATAGTAACATCTCGAAGGACTTGGAGCCAATCAGCCAAAAATTGACATTAAACCAAAAGGGGAAGTAGGATTGGCAACAAAAAGATTGGTTGAGGGAGGGGAGGAGAGAGAAAAGAGACTCGAGTTGTAGTGAGGGATGAGCCCAATGAGGAATTTGAAAACAAGGCATTGATGAACAGAAAACTAATCTAAGTTAGCAAGCCCAATAGGAATAAATGAGCTGGACCAAGTGTGGTTTAGGATCTAGGCAGCAGGACTTTGTGATGATCTTGAGTTCATAAAGAGCAGAAGATTAAAGGTCAGCCAGGGGAACAATAAATACTTAAGTATGGAGGTAACAAGAATATGGATAAGGGTTTAAACAGCATGTGAGCTAAATTTAGATTGATAAAAAGAGCATTAGAGATTACAATAGGTAGTCATTGTGACATACTGACTATGGGGTTGGAAGCAACAAAGTTTCTTCAACCAATTTTATTGAAAGGCACGTCAAATTTAAAATGTGAAGTTAGAATAGTTAACTCAATGTAAAATCATTTATAGAGTGGAGAGAAATGTGCGATTATTGGTTTTTTAAAAAATCCATTTCAAATAATAATTAAAATTTGAAGAAATTAGACTCCAATTCTCAAAATTCATTTTCAGTACCAGACAGGTTATTTGATAGAAATTTTTAAAATTGTGGGCCATCATCCTGAACTAGCTCTTGTACATTCTGCTGGTAGTTGTTTTATGTTCTGTTTCTATACTAGGATGCCCTAGTCCGCCAATGCCTTTTGCATGTCAGCTTCAGGATCTACCATGCACTGACAGTTTCCTATTGTGCAATATTGGAGAATTAAACTAAAGAAAGATGCATTTACATAGCATATTTCATGACAAACTGATGGCTCAAAGTACTTTACCCACCAAAGAAGTACTTTGAGGTGTAATCACTGTTGTAATGCAGGAAAGACAGCAGCCAATTTACACACAGCAAAGCAAGGTTCCACAGATAAGTGATAATAATTAGTTTTTTTTTGTGATGTTGGTTGAATATTGGACAAGATACCAGAGATAACTCCCCTGCTAGTATTCATGTTACTATATGAGATATTTCATATTGGCTTCAGAGGGCAGGCAGGGCTACAGTTTAATGTCTCATCCATAAGACAGCACCTCTGACAGTTCTCCTTCTTACTACATTGAAGCATTAGTCTTGATTTGTGCTCAAGTCCTTGAGTGGGACCTGAACTCAGAACCTCAGAGTTAAGAATGCTACAAACTGAGTTGCGGATGACATAGCTCAAAAGGAGTAATTAATCCACTTTGGTACATTGTAACTCATTCCACAATAAACAAGCTTTTGGGAATATTTGGAGAACATGTAACTGAAGAGGGCAATTTGGGCATCTTTAGAGTTTAGATATTACACTGCATCCAGTTTGAAAAACTCTAGTTCCGTTATATACTGGAGTTTAAAATCCTCAGTTCAGACTGTGAGACAAGCTGCCACTTTGCAAAAATACACAAGGACACAATGTTAGTTGGGGCCAGCTTCTCGGCAGAACCTCTGCAGGTGATAAAACTCAACGTCTCTATAACAATGTGGGACAGTTACCATTTGCTCTGGCTCCAGGGTGTCTGCTGATTAACGACAGGGCGGCATCCATACCTCGAGATCATAGAATTTACAGTGCAGAAGGAGGCCACTAGGCCCATCAAGTCTGCACCGGCTCCTGGAAAGTGCATCCCACCCAAGGTCAACATCTCCACCCCATCCCCACAACCCCACCCAAGGCAATTTTGGACAGCAAGGTCAATTTATCATGGCCAATCCACCTAACCTGCACATCTTTGGACAGTGGGAGGAAATCGGAGCACCCGGAGGAAACCCACGCACACACGGGGAGGATGTGCAGACTCCGCACAGACAGTGACCCAAGCCGGAATCGAACCTGGGACCCTGGAGCTGTGAAGCGATTGTGCTATCCACAATGCTACCGTGCTGCCCCAATGATGATTATGAGATGAGCCATAAAACAGTAGGGAGGAAGGTGATTGATAGCTACACCCCAGATATTGGACCACCAAAATCACAAGTTACAAGACAGCATATGTGCTTTTGTAGTGATTAGATAGTTTAATTAGCATGCGGGCCTTTGATGGGAATGATTATTCCCAATTACTACGCATGATGTAAACTTGTATACTGAGCATGTAAACTTAATTGATAGTCATGATTGAAAATAGGCAACTATGATTGGTATATATTAATTTCTTGTAACCGAATCTCAAAGTATATCTGTCTGTATTATTCTTGAATCTGTGCTCTCTGGCGCCCCAATTTGGTATGCCAGTAGCCCCTGCTATAGTTTGTAATAAAGGACTAGCTTTTTCACTCCAAGAGTCATCTGGTTTCTCATGAGTGGAAGAGTGAAGTACACTAAAGTCGAATAGCTGTACTTTTGTCCGCAACAGGTGGCAATCAGTGCAAAATTGCCATTTTGTACCAACTTACTTGCGTCAAATTCCTTCCGTACACATCTCGCCTGACCTTCCTGACTCAAGCTGGACAAGATCCAGGCAGCGCAGCCATCCATGGGGCCCAGTGTTGAAATCACAAGCCGGAGTGAAGGAAGACACAGCCCCTATTTTACAGCACTAGCTGTCCTAAAGCAGGTAGGTTTAAAGGTCCAATTGAAACTAAAAGGCCAGAGAAATGGCGAATGTTAAAGGTAAGTTGATAGGATTTGGTGGGTGGGGGACTGGACACCGGGTCATGGAGCCGGGAGCCTCTTGTGGGGATCGGTCTGGAAGTTTAAAATAGCTATGCAGATGTTAGAGACAAGGGATTTTTTCCCTCTAACATTTTCTGAGCAACCCTGGCAGAACAAGTTAGCGATTTATATCACTTGCTCAGCTGACTCACAGCGCAGCTGTCCAGGGGAAGTTAGCCCTTCTGGACAATTGCCGTGCAAATGCTTACCTGGGAAGTTCCGAGTTTGGGGTATTCCTGGGAAGTTTGGGGTAACACTCCCAAATCCAACGCTGGGGAGCCCGGAAGTTACGGCCCAAGGTGTGCACTGTGTACCCGGTGATCCAATGTATTCCTCTGTAAGTACCTTATGACAAAGTTTCTGCACTAAATATATGTAAATGTTTTCTAAGAAAAATGCGTTTAAAATATCACTGAGGAGGGATCTTTATGGGCTGCTGTGACTTCTAATAACCGTTACATCAACCATGATAGAGAAAGAGTTTACTTAACACACAAGGTGAATCACTAGGTACCAATGCAATGTTACAATGCTGAGGCTTCTTTACAATAGCATGTATTTTGCATTGAGAATAATGGTGAGGTTAGCGTGCTTACTGTTATTATGGAGTAAATTGGACAACAATGTTCATTATCCGCATATGCGCAGTTAACCTCAGAAATTCAGAAGTTCCCAGAATTACCCCACTCCTCCACAAGTTGCACTAAAACAATACTTCAAGTGACTCAGCATTGAAATTTATGCAAAGGTGTGAAATTACTTGACTAACCTGCTACTTATCCACTAAACACCCGGAAAAATGGGGGCTGGCCCATTCAGTGCAAGTTATTTTTCATAATTATTTCCAAAACAACTCTCAATTTGAAAAATTACATTTTCAGTGCCAGGAAATACATTCTTTCAGAATTTAATTAGAAGCCATGATGTCGCAATGCCAGCGTTAGACTGCGGTGGGCACAGTAAGAAATCTTAACAACACCAGTTTGAAGTTCAACTTCACTCACCTGATGAAGGAGCTACACTCCAAAAGCTAGTGATGCCAAATAAACCTGTTGGTCTTTAACCTGGTGTTGTAAGGCTTCTGACTAATCTAATTAGAATTAGAGAATCAAAAAAAAGTCCAAAGAAAATTAGTCTCTTGATTCACTGAGGAGACATTGCCCTGCTTGCTCTGTTCACACCACCACAGATCACTTGTAGAAGATGGTTTGCTCAAAACTATCTTTGGGACCAGCTCTTTGCTGCTCAAAAACCTGCAAAAAGTCCATTGGAGGTATCAGCCTGATGAATGGCAAGTGCTGCTAATTTGCCAGTGATTGCAAAATATGGTCCAGTAGGTACACATTTTAATATCAACACTGATACTCTGCACTGTCATTTCCAATGCTACAATTATTGGCTGTATGAACAAGGATGACAGGATTGCAATTGTCATGTGAGAGTACCTTTAAGAAATGGGTGTTTATTACTGCAGTGATGTCAGAGTGGGTGGAGTTGGGCTGTCAGCTTTTCACTTTCATTTTAGGCTGTTTGCTGCAGGGTGTGTTTTAGTTTTGTTTACAGAGCTGGATAGCTGCAGTCACAGCCAGAAGGTGTATTAGAGTCTCTCTCTGTAATCTAAAGACTGTAAATCGATCCTGGTGATTTAAAACTAATAACAGTAGTGACTTTAAGCTGATGTGCTTCTGGTAAAAGGTGTTTTACATCTTATGGGTGTTAAAGGGAAAGCTTAAAGGATTACTTAGTGTTGTATTCTTTGGGGGTTGTACTTGATTTCATGGTTGCTAAGATGTTCACTGTATGTTTTAAAAAGGTTAACTTGAGTTCATAGAATAAACACTGTTTTGCTTTAAAAAATACTTTTCCATTTCTGCTGTACGACACCTGTAGAGTGGGCCGTGTGCTCCCCATACCACAATCTATTAAAAGTTGTGGGTCAGGTGAACTCCAACATACACTTTGGGGTTCTCTAAACTCTGGCCCATAACACAATCATCAGCATTATAGTGATAGTAACATAAACAATTACAGCAGTGGCTGTAGATTGTTATTGAATACACAAGGTGTAGTGTTCTGATTGCTTTTGAGATTGTGACAGACCATGCAATTAGTTTAACATATTTTTATAAGTACAGAAGAAACATCTTTCTCGCATAACATTTTCATACTTACCGATTAATATTTGACCACATTTCATTGCAGCACTGCCATGGACCAAACTGTGTACAACAAGTTGCTCTTCAGTTGTCATTTTTGTGTCTGTCAATCTGTCAGAGTGCTTTCCTACCACTGGGATTTTCCTCGAAGGCTGGTGAATAATCCCCACAAAAGCCTCCAAAAGCTTTGTCCCCTTGTCTAATGATTTGTCACTTATTTTGTTTGGATTAACATAAACATACACATCTTTGTAAGATAACTGTACTGAAACACCAATTTTGGGATTTGTCTGGTGCTTTAATATTGAAGCAGGTCCTGGTGGCTGACTACTTCTCTGTTCAATGCCTTTGCTGGAAACAGCTTTGCTGCAAGAATGTGTGTACCTTACTTTTTTCTTTTTTAAAACATTGGCAAGCTTTTTAAGTTTAAGCTTGTGTTCATGTTTGCAAGCCTCCATTGGCTTGTGGTGAGTAATAACCTCTGCTTCTTTCTCACTAAATCTGACATGGTTGATCAGAGATGCCGAAGTTGAATTTGCTTGGATCAGCACATCTTCCTCGCTTTCACTCAGTTCCAGATAGAATAGCTCACCGTTTCTCTGCACATCATCCAGCCACTCTGGCTCAAGATCGCTGCAACAACAAAAAAGATGACAAGCGATTAAGAAGGAATATGAAGAGAGGAGAACAGCCCAGTCTTCTTGCTGGGCAGCTGCAGCCTGATTTGTTGGGAATTCTTCAGAGTACCTGTTCTGGATCATAATAGGCTGCATAAATCAGGTGTCTGTAGCCATGAGAGAGGAAAGAAAACACAGAATACACCCAGAGTTTCAGTCGGCTGTCCCTTAGCAATGCCATAAACAGCATACACATAGTCATTCACAGAAGTGAATTCTGTTGAACAATAGCTTTGCAATCACCCTCAAAAATAACATCATTCAACAAATACTATTTTGCCCTGTAATTTGTTCTGCAATGGCATCTCTAACTCACACCCAGCGTCGTCTCAGCCACTCTGAAAAAGTCTTAAATGACTTGCAGATAATCAAAAGTAAAGTCCTCGTCATCCAAATGGCACATAAAGACATTTGCTCTATCTGGATTGCCTTCAAAATGGCTGCATCACACTTTTTGATAATTACTATCATAATGAAGACAACTGCACTAAATATAAGGGTACAGTTGGGAGTTTTAGAAGCATATTGTAATTCTTTTTGTTTTACTGTAGTCAGGAAGTTGGGGTGGGGGTCCTTAGCATAGCTACCCAGGAGTTAGGAACTGGTTTTAATCCTTCAATCTTTTTCTGGGTAACCATCCTACTGAGAATCAGAATTGTCCAAAGTCTCTGACTTTAAGTCAGAGTTTCAGAGGGTTCCAAACATAGTGCAATTGCCCAATGGAAGTTGAAACTTCCTGGGCAATTCGAGTCTAGTTTAGTGTGTGGGGACATCATAGGGGTCCCTTTGGGATCCCTATCTTCTGGGATACGACCATCTGGTGACTTAAGATCCGGCCAAAAAGTATGTTACGATTTAAAAGGACACTATGGTTGCATGGGCCTTTTAAGGCGACGCGTTCCACTGACCACATGACCAGCTTGGGGCCAATCGCGTGGGAGCATGCGAACCCCAGCCAATGAAAAGTTTGGGCGGAGCCCTGGGACAGGACCCTGGGCAGTGTGGATCAGGAAGCTAAAGAGTAAAGACATGTTCTGTGCCCGTTATCTATCTGCCTTTACCTTTCATTAATAAACCCCGTTTGTTTACTACTGGAAGCCTCCAGTGCATGTCGCGAGCCACCACATTGGTGACGATGAAAAAAAAATTTTGATCGCAGCCAACAGTCGCCATGACCGAGAGGGGAAGGAATGGTTTAGAAAACAGAGCTCCAGCAAGAGTTGTTTGCAGGCCCCAGACCTGCAATTTGATTAGGAATCTCACATCCCCAAAAGCACCCGACTCAAAGACCTTTGACCGGATACTGAAATTGGTTAAAGATCTTAACAACCCAAAGCCCTTGATTATCCTCCAATGTTATACTCTGCAGTGAGGGACCATGAAGAGTCTGTCTCAGCCTTTATAGCTAGGCTTCACCAGCTTGCTGAGCACAGAGTTTGGGACCGTGCTCAATGACATGTTGTGCAACCGGCTGGTTTGTGGGATCTATAACCTCAATATTTAGGGGCCTCACGGTAGCATGGTGGTTAGCATCAATGCTTCACAGCTCCAGGGTCCCAGGTTCGATTCCCGGCTGGGTCACTGTCTGTGTGGAGTCTGCACGTCCTCCTCGTGTGTGCGTGGGTTTCCTCCGGGTGCTCCGGTTTCCTCCCACAGTCCAAAGATGTGCGGGTTAGGTGGATTGGCCATGCTAAATTGCCCGTAGTGTAAGGTTAATGGGGGGATTGTTGGGTTACGGGTATACGGGTTACGTGGGTTTAAGTAGGGTGATCATTGCTCGGCACAACATCGAGGGCCGAAGGGCCTGTTCTGTGCTGTACTGTTCTATGTTCTATTTAGAAGATGGTTCTGGCAGAGACCACCATTTTACATAGGGAAAAGCGAAAAAAAGCACAGCTAAAGGGGAGGCTAACCAAATATGGGGCGGAACAGCCACGAGGTGTGCAGCAGGATCAACAGACACAGAGTCAGACATGAGGACAGGCCTGGAACACAAGGAGTGGGAAGGAATCGGGACATCAAACTAAATCTGCGATTCTTGCATTTGAAATCATCCCCAGGAGACCTGTCATGTTCTGGAGTTTGGGTGTTTCCATTGTAACTGAAGGGGGGGGGGGCGCATTTAAGCACGTTGCCAAGCAAGACAAAGCACGCCATGCAAAAGAGAAAAGTAGCCAAGGGGCGCGATTCTCCGCTGCCCACGACGGGTCGGAGAATAGCGGGATGGCCTTCCCGACATTTTTCCCGACCTCCCGCAATTCTCCCCCCACCCCCCCCCCCCCCCCACGACACGAATCGCTGCTCGCCGTTTTTTTACGGCGAACAGCGATTCTCCCCTGGCCGATGGGCCGAGTTCCCAGGCCTTTACGGCCGTTTTCACGAACGCAAACACACCTGCTCTCACCGTTTGTGAAAACGGCCGCAAAGTGCCATCCCGGACAACCATGGCACCGACTGGCACGGCCGCAATACGGCCGTGCCAAGGGTGGCATGGGCCCGCGATCGGTGCCCACCGATCGCGGGCAGCGGGTGCGATACCCGCGCACTCTTTGTTCCTCCGCCGCCCCGCAGGATCAGTCCGCGGGGCGGCTGAGGGGCATGAGGGCCCGCGCATGTGCGGGTATGACGCATATGCGTGATGACGTCATCCGCGCATGCGCGGGTTGGAGCCGTCCAACCCGCGCATGCGCGGCTGACGTCATCGTGCGCGTCAGCCGCTGTGACGCTTGGCGCGCGGGCATAGCGACGGTCGCTAAGCCCGCGATGCCGTTCTACACGGGGCCACGCTGCTAGCCCCGACCGGGGCGGAGAATCGGGTCCCGGGCCAGTTTTACGGCAGCCTTTACGACTCTCTCCGCATTTGCGGAGAATCTCACCCAAGATCTTTGCAATCTGGATTCAACACCCAAGTATGATTCTCCCAATCATAGTTGGATCTCAGTCATGACTATCTGCCATTAGAGCCGGATGAGGAGTCTCAGATGTTTGCTATAATCAATACCCACAAAGGGCTCTTGCAGTATACCAGACTGCCGTTCGGCATCTCTTCAGCCTGTGCTATCTTCCAGCATACAACGGAAAATTTCTTTCAGGGGATTCCCATAGTGATGATTTATAGGAAGTATTAAAAAGGTTTTGTGATGCTGGGGTCCACCTAAAATGCGAAAAATGTAGCTTCCAGGTCTCTGAAGTGACGGACCTAGGATTTTGTCAACGTGACAGCATTGCAGCCTTTGGAAGAAAAGGTGATGGTCATACCAGATCTCCCTGCACCCAAAAACATCAGTAAGCTCAAGTCCTTTCTTGGTATTGTCAATTACTCTGGAAGGTTTATTTCAAATCTAGCCACAACACTTGCACCATTGCACCTACTTTGAAGGAAAAATCAGCAGAGAGAACGGAAGGAGCCTCAAATAGAAATCTTTCGGGTCGTGAAGCATTACAGTCTTCAAACCTCTTGGTGCATTTTGATCCAGGGAAGCCAATAGTGCTGACGTGTGACCCCCTCCCCTTACGGTATAGGGCAGTGTTTTTCAAACTTTTTTTCCGGGGACCCATTTTTACCAACCGGTCAACCTTTGGGACCCATCCCGGCCGACCTTCGTGACCCATGCCGGCCGACCTGCGCAACCCACCCCAGCCAACCTGCGTGACCCACCATTTTCTCTTACCTTGTTTGTTGCTGACAAAAATGGACGAAATGGTTTTGGGTCCCTTTGGCCCCAATGGTCCCTTTGGCCCCCCGAACTTGAAAAAAAAAGGCTGCGACAATATAAAAAATAAATGCGGCCGCACTGCGCACGCGAGCCCGATCATCGGTGTGCATGCACATAGTTTTGCGCCTCGACGGACGGCTCCGCGACCCTCCTGCGACCCACCTGCGGGTCACGCCCGAGTTTGACAATGCCTGGTACAGGGGCTGGTTTATCCACAAAATAAGAGATGGAATGGAACGCCCAATCACCTTTGCCTCCAGGACCCAAGCAGAACAAAACTATGCCCAGATTGCGAAGGACGGCTTAGAGGTTATATTCAGTGTGAAGAAATTCCATCAGTAGGTGTACGATCAACAGTTCAGCATAGTGACTGACCACGAGCCAGGCTAGGCTTGTTATGGGAAGACAGGCCAATACAGCCCATAGCCTCGGCAAGGGTGCAGCGTAGGCCCTGCACTTGGTGGCTTTCAACTATGTTTTTCAGCACCGGCCTGGGACACAAATTGCTGATGTGGATGCGATAAGTTGCCTGCCCCTACCCAAGAGCATTCCACCACCACCGGTAATGTAGGAGATCATTCTAGCCCTAAACTTCCTGGGCAACCTCCCAGTGTCCCCGGGGCACATCTGCACCAGGACTCAGAGACCCTATTCTTTCAAAGGTCAAACGAATGATCCAGTCTAGTTGGTGATATAAGATGTCTGAACAGCTGAGGCCCTGCTTCACCTATCAAGATGAGTTGACATGTGAAGACAGCATGATTCTCTGGCGATCACAATGGTCGTCCCGCCTCTGGCTAGGGTGTTGCTCCTGCAAGGGTTATACAGCGCACACTCAGGGCAGACAAAGACGACGATGTTGGAGTGCAGCTATATCCGAGGGCCAGGAATTGATATGGCCTTGAAGACAGGTACAAAAGTGCCTTGCCCAAAAATTGCAGCAATCTTTGCCACCTTCCGCCACACTTTACCCATGGGACTTTTTCTTAAACAAACTCTGGACTTTCAAACCCAGGACTTTCTCAGTCTAAACTACCATCAGAGCTTTACATTTTGCACTAACAGGAATTTGACAACAATGTCAATTTGTAAAGTATACGATTAGGTTACCACCACAGATAATTACTTAATCAGGACATATGATTTACCAGAAGTCACTTAACTAGACAACCAATTCTCATTACAAATAATTTTCACACTGTACATCTACTTTTCCAGCTAAGATGTTGCTAGTCAAATCAATAAATATAATTCATGATAATACTGTAATTTAGGCAAAGTATGATGTGGAGATGCTGGCGTTGGACTGGGATGGGCACAGCAAGAAGTCTTACAACACCAGGTTAAAGTCCAACAGGTTTGTTTCGAATCACTAGCTTTCGGACAGCACCTTCACCTGAGGAAGGAGCTGTGCTCCGAAAGCTAGTGATTCAAAACAAACCTGTTGGACTTTAACCTGGTGTTGTAAGACTTCTTACTGTGGCCAAAGTATGGTTAACAAGTTAGGCCAGAGCTATTTAACTTTTTGCAGCTATAGACGTCAGCAAATCAGTTGTCAAGTAACAACATTGCAGTGGAGATTTGCAGTGTGTCTCCTGCAGCTTGTGAATACTCGCCCTCCCTCCCTCGCCTCAGACACCACGCCACTATCTTTCTGCAGGTTGGGGGTCTCTTCACGCCCGGCTGACGAATGCAGCCGGCGCCGCGCTTCAGCTTCGCACTTACTCGGAGGAGCACGAGTCGGAGTCGGAGGTCGGCGCCCCGGACGAAGCTGATCCCGCCTCAGCCTCATTCGCCAGACTGCCACCCTCCAGGGTGTGCGGGGTCTCGTAGTTCCCTTCGCGAGCAGTGCCCGCGCCCCTGCTCCCCCCCTCCACGCGGCGAGACATCGCCCCAGTGCGTGGGAGGCGCCTTCAGTCTTCCAGCAGAAATCGCCAGTCAGCTCCCTTCCGCCCTCGCTCTCGCCCTCGCCGCTGCCGCCATGTAGCCAGCATCCGGGGACTGAGCCCTGGCCCGCCACGTGACCCGCGGGCGCCTGCCGCTGTGGCTCCTCTTCGGTAACCATAGAAACGGGAGAAGCTGTGAAGCTGAGCCAAAGTTTAACTGCATTGATGCCGGTCGTCAGCACGGACAATATTTAAAAAACAGTATTACAATGTTAATTTCAACCACTAAACATTCTTGAGGTCAGTTCATGGCAGATCAAAACCAACCTTAGTACCGGCACAGGCCCAATCCACAATATTTACCTGAGGAAGGTCCCCCATTCACTTGAGGAAGGAGCTGTGCTCCGAAAGCTAGTGATTCGAAACAAACCTGTTGGACTTTAACCTGGTGTTGTAAGACTTCTTACTACACAAGATTTACCTCTGCGCCCCAGCAGTAAACAGGACAGAAATGGTATTCCTAAACATTAGAGATATCCTCGGTCCAGTCCACCGAAATATATCCTAGGGTGCATTTATAGCAACTGTTTACTACTAGTGAGACACAATTTCGCTTTTCTCCAATGCCAAACTTGTGCAGTGTAAATCGCACCTGAAAACCTGAAATGATTCAGAAGGGAAGCAGAGTAAAAGCAGGCAGGGTTACTTTGCTCTATTCCAAAATCAGATTCGAATTTTGAATATAAGAATTGGCAAGTCATGTTGCAGCTGTATAGAACCTTAGTTAGGCTACACTTGGGAGTATAGTGTTCAATTCTGGTCATCATACTACCAGAAGGATGTGGAGGCTTTAGAGAGGGTGCAAACGAGATTTACCAGGATGTTGCCTGGTATGGAGGGCATTAGCTATGAGGAGAGGTTGAATAAACTCAGTTTGTTCTCACTGGAACGACGGAGGTTGAGGGGGACCTGATAGAGGTCTACAAAATTCCGAGGGGCATAGACAGAGTGGATAGTCAGAGGCTTTTTCCCAGGGTATAGGGGTTAATTACTAGGCATAGGTTTAAGTTGCGAGGGGCAAGGTTTAGAGGAGATGTACGAGGCAAGTTTTTTTACACAGAGGGTAGTGGGTGCCTGGAACTCGCTGCCGGAGGAGGTGGTGGAAGCAGGGACGATAGTGACATTTAAGGGGCATCTTGACAAATATATGAATAGGATGGGAAGAGAGGGATAGGGACCCAGGAAGTGTAGAAGGTTTTAGTTTCGACAGGCAGCATGGTCGGCACAGGCTTGGAGGGTTGAAGGGCCTGTTCCTGTGCAGTACTTTTCTTTGTTCTAATTCAGTCTGCATTTGTGATCTTTGGGTCAGCAGGGATAGAAATTACCACGCACTAACGTTACATTTAGTTGAATTGTTAGACATCAGTAGACCCGTTATGTTGAGAGGACTGAAACTTTGCAAATGGACAGAGAGGCCTTTGCTGTTTAGGACACGGACTTCTAAGATACCAATGTAGAATCATAGAGTCAGTGTGGTTAATGGCATCTTGAAGGTTGAAAGCATCAAAATGTCCTGGTTGTTTACAGGTTGTCTCCCCTTTCCTATCTATTGGCATTAATATAAAAAATGGTATGTCTTTGTATGTTTCCACAAAAAAAAGATTTGCTTAGAGCGGCATGGTGGCACAGTGGTTAGCCTTGCTACCTCACAGCACCAGGGACCCGGGTTCAATTCCGGCCTTGGGTAACTGTCTCTGTGGAGTTTGCACATTCTCCCCATGCCTGCGTGAATTTCCTCCTAGTGCCTGGTTTCCTCCCACAGTCCAAAGATGTGCAGGTTAGGCCTCCACGAACAGGCGCCAGAATATGGCGACTAGGGGCTTTTCACAGTAACTTCATTTGAAGCCTACTCGTGACAATAAGCAATTTTCATTTCATTTTTCATTTCAATTCGCCATGCTAAAAATGGATGTTTAGTGCCCAAAGTTATGGGGCTAGGGCAGGCACGTAGGCCTAGGTACGGTGCTCTTTCAGAGGGTTGGTGCAGACTAGATGGGCTAAATGGCCTTCTGCACTGTAGGTATTCTATGGTTCCTGCTGTCATGGTTCTGGCACACTTTTATTTCAATTGACCGTCATTATACATTCCTGTACGGTATAAGCACACAAATTGGTAACTGCTGATCAAATATTGTAATCATATAATGTCACCATTGGCAGTACTACCACACTTCGCTTCTGAATCTCCCAACTCATTAGCCTGCATTGCAGAGAAATATCTAATTAATAATCTTAAATTTGCAAGCCCTGGTCCAACTGCACCCTGACATCTAACCGCTGGATTCCTAATAACTTGTGTATACTTTACACCTAACATATATTTTGTCTGGCACCACATCTGTCATTATACAAATTTCTGCACCATTCTGTCATGGAATAGGGTATGCAGTTGAGGTGTCATGATAGTAGATTAGTAGCACAATGCTAGCAGTTCAAGTCTCACCCTGGCAAGTTATGAAAAAATGTTCAGACTCAATAAATCTGCACTGGCACAAATTTAAATGATCATAAAAGCTGCCAGACTGTTTTAAAACTGAACTGGTGTGCTTGTGTCCTTCTGGATCAGGATCTACAACTTCCATGTTATCTGACCTACCCTGATTTTATCCTCAGGCCAATAAATACTGCCTGACACCTAAATCCTATGAACAAATAAAATAATTAACTCAAATTTTATAAAACAGCAACAAATCACAACTGAACTGTTACAAAACATACAAGTGGCAAACAGAAACAAACAATATTAATTCATGATATTCTACTGCCTCACGGCACCAAGGACCTGGGTTCGGTCCCGGCCCCAGGTCACTGTCCGTGTGGAGTTTGCACATTCTCCCCGTGTCTGTGTGGGTCTCACTCCCTCAACCAAAGATGTGCAGGATAGGTTGACTGGCCACACTAAAATTGCCCCTTAATTGGACAAAAAGAATTGGGGGGCAGCACGGTGGCACAGTGGGTTAGCCCTGCTGCCTTACGGCGCCGAGGTCCCAGGTTCGATCCTGGCTCTGGGTCACTGTCCGTGTGGAGTTTGCACATTCTCCCCGTGTTTGCGTGGGTTTCGCCCCCACAACCCAAAGATGTGCTGGAAAAAATGAATTGGGTACTCTAAATTGAGAAAAGAAAAATTGGGTATTCTAAATTTATAAAAAGAAAAAAAGAGAAAAAAAAACATTAAATCATGATATTCATATAAAGTTATGATTCAAAGTTGCCCAATTAGCAACAGCTACCAATATAAAAGGAAAAGGCCAATTAATCAAATCAACATTCTTTTCTTACAGGTGCCGTATGAATTGCATCAAGTAACTTGAGAGACATATAATAAAAATGAAAAAATACAGGTAAGAAGAAAAACAAAATATTTAAATTCTAGTGTGAAAATTGCAAAAGCTCTGGCCATAATTTTCCAATCCTCCTTAAATATGGGAGTGATAGCAGATGACTGGAGGATTGCAAATGTTACTCCCATATTGAAATAAAAGGAGGAATTAACCCGCAACTAACTACAGGCCCGAACATCAGTGATGGGGAAAAAGTTTAGAGACAATGATCTGGACAAAGTTAATTGGCACTTGGGAAAAAAGCTGCATTCATAAATGAAAGCCAGCATTGACTTTTAAAAAACAGACCATGTTAGAATAACTAGACAGAGTTCTTTAATGGTATAATGGAGTGTGCTGATATTTTTTATTATTTCTTCATGGGATGGGAATGGGGTTGATATTATTCCTGCATGGGCTGAGAGTGTCGCTGGCAAGGCCAGCATTTATTGTCCACCCGCAAAGTGGTGGTGCGGATGGCCTACATTCTTGAACTGCTGCAGACCATGTGGTGTAGGTACACCCATAGTGCTGTTTGGGAGGGAGTTCCAGGATGTCAACCCAGCTACAGTAAAGGAATGATGACAAATTTCTAAGTCAGGCTATTGAGTGACTTGGAGGGGAACTTGCCTGTAGTGCTACCCATATTCTTCTAGGTGGTAGAGGTCATGGGTTTCGAAGGTGCTGTTAAAGGAGCCTTGGTGAGTTGCTGTGTAAACAGCTTTTCAAAAGATATTTGATAAGGTACAATAGAATAAATGTTTAACACATTTAAGGTCTATCATTAAAAGGGACATTAACAGCATGGATACAAAATTGGCTAATGGATAGAAGAACAAAGAAAATTACAGCACAGGAACAGGCCCTTCGGCCCTCCCAGCCTGCGCCAATCCAGATCCTTTATCTAAACCTGTTGCCTATTTTCCAAGGTCTACTTCCCTCTGTTGCCGCCCGTTCATATACCTGTCTAGATGCCTCTTAAATGATGCTACCGTGCCTGCCTCTACCACCTCCGCTGGTAAAGCGTTCCAGGCACCCACCACCCTCTGCGTAAAAAACTTTCCACGCACACCTCCCTTAAACTTTCCCCCTCTCACCTTGAAATCGTGACCCCTTGTAACTGACACCCCCATAGAATAGAATAGAATAGAACAGTACAGCACAGAACAGGCCCTTCGGCCCTCAATGTTGTGCCGAGCAATGATCACCCCACTTAAACCCACGTAACCCGTATACCCGTAACCCAACAATCCCCCCATTAACCTTACACTACGGGCAATTTATCATGGCCAATCCACCTAACCCGCACATCTTTGGACTGTGGGAGGAAACCGGAGCACCCGGAGGAAACCCACGCACACACGGGGAGGACGTGCAGACTCCACACAGACAGTGACCCAGCCGGGAATCGAACCTGGGACCCTGGAGCTGTGAAGCATTGATGCTAACCACCATGCTACCGTGAGGCCCCCTCTTGGAAAAAGCTTGTTGCTATCCACCCTGTCCATACCGCTCATAATTTTGTATACCTCAATCAGGTCCCCCCTCAACCTCCGTCTTTCCAACGAAAACAATCCTAATCTACTCAACCTTTCTTGTACTCAATACCCCGTCCGATGAAGGCAAGCATGCTGTATGCCTTCTTGACCACTCTATCAACCTGCGTTGCCACCTTCAGGGTACAATTGACCTGAACTCCCAGATCTCTCTGTACATCAATTTTCCCCAGGACCCTTCCATTGACCATATAGTCCGCTCTTGAATTTGATCTTCCAAAATGCATCACCTCGCATTTGCCTGGATTGAACTCCCATCTGCCATTTCTCTGCCCAACTCTCCAATCTATCTATATTTTGTTGTATTCTCTGACAGTCCTCCTTGCTATCTGCAACTCCACCAATCTTAGTATCATCTGCAAACTTGCTAATCAGACCACCTATACCTTCCTCCAGGTCATTTATGTAGATCACAAACAACAGTGGTCCGAGCACGGATCCCTGTGGAACACCACTAGTCACCCTTCTCCATTTTGAGACACTCCCTTCCACCACTACTCTCTGTCTCCTGTTGCCTAGCCAGTTCTTTATCCATCTAGCTAGTACACCCTGAACCCCATACGACTTCACTTTTGCCATCAGCCTGCCATGGGAAACCTTATCAAACACCTTACTAAAGTCCATGTAGATGACATCTACAGCCCTTCCCTCATCAATTAACTTTGTCACTTCCTCAAAGAATTCTATTAGGTTTGTAAGACATGACCTTCCCTGCACAAAACCATGCTGCCTATCACTGATAAGTCTATTTTCTTCCAGATGTGAATAGATCCTATCCCTCAGTATCTTCTCCAACAGTTTGCCTACAACTGAAGTCAAGCTCACACGTCTGTAATTCCCTGGATTTTCCCTGCTACCCTTCTTAAACAAAGGGACAACATTAGCAATTCTCCAGTCCTCCAGGACCTCACCCGTGCTCAAGGATGCTGCAACGATATCTGTTAAGGCCCCAGCTATTTCATAAGAACTAGGAGCAGGAGTAGGCCATCTGGCCCCTCGAGCCTGCTCCGCCATTCAATTAGATCATGGCTGATCTTTTGTGGACTCAGCTCCACTTTCCGGCCCAAACACCATAACCCTTAATCCCTTTATTCTTCAAAAAACTATCTATCTTTACCTTAAAAACATGTAATGAAGGAGCCTCAACTGCTTCACTGGGCAAGGAATTCCATAGATTCACAACCCTTTGGGTGAAGAAGTTCCTCCTAAACTCAGTCCTAAATCTACTTCCCCTTATTTTGAGGCTATGCCCCCTAGTTCTGCTGTCACCCGCCAGTGGAAACAACCTGCCCGCATCTATCCTATCTATTCCCTTCATAATTTTAAATGTTTCTATAAGATCCCCCCTCATCCTTCTAAATTACAACGAGTACAGTCCCAGTCTACTCAACCTCTCCTCATAATCCAACCCCTTCAGCTCTGGGATTAACCTAGTGAATCTCCTCTGCACACCCTCCAGCGCCAGTACGTCCTTTCTCAAGTAAGGAGACCAAAACTGAACACAATACTCCAGGTGTGGCCGCACTAACACCTTATACAATTGCAACATAACCTCCCTAGTCTTAAACTCCATCCCTCTAGCAATGAAGGACAAAATTCCATTTGCCTTCTTAATCACCTGTTGCACTTGTAAACCAACCTTCTGTGACTCATGCACTAGCACACCCAAGTCTCTCTGAACAGCGGCATGCTTTAATATTTATCGTTTAAATAATAATCCCGTTTGCTGTTATTCCTACCAAAATGGATAACCTCACATTTGTCAACATTGTATTCCATCTGCCAGACCCGAGCCCATTCACTTAACCTATCCAAATCCCTCTGCAGACTTCCAGTATCCTCTGCACTTTTCGCTTTACCACTCATCTTAGTGTCATCTGCAAACTTGGACACATTGCCCTTGGTCCCCAACTCCAAATCATCAATGTAAATTGTGAACAATTGTGGGCCCAACACTGATCCCTGAGGGACACCACTAGCTACTGATTGCCAGCCAGAGAAACACCCATTTATCCCAACTCTTTGCTTTCTATTAATTAACCAATCCTCTATCCATGCTACTACTTTACCCTTAATGCCATGCATCTTTATCTTATGCAGCAACCTTTTGTGTGGCACCTTGTCAAAGGCTTTCTGGAAATCCAGATATACCACATCCATCGGCTCCCCGTTATCTACTGCACTGGTAATGTCCTCAAAAAATTCCACTAAATTAGTTAGGCATGACCTGCCTTTAACGAACCCATGCTGCGTCTGCCCAATGGGACAATTTCTATCCAGATGCCTCGCAATTTCTTCCTTGATGATAGATTCCAGCATCTTCCCTATTACCGAAGTTAAACTCACTGGCCTATAATTTCCTGCTTTCTGCCTACCTCCTTTTTTAAACAGTGGTGTCACGTTTGCTAATTTCCAATCCACCGGGACCACCCCAGAGTCTAGTGAATTTCGGTAAATTATCACTAGTGCATCTGCAATTTCCCTAGCCATCTCTTTTAGCACTCTGGGATGCATTCCATCAGGGCCAGGAGACTTGTCTACCTTTAGCCCCATTAGCTTGCCCATCACTCCCTCCTTAGTGATAACAATCCTCTCAAGGTCCTCACCTGTCATAGCCTCATTTCTATCAGTCGCTGGCATGTTATTTGTGTCTTCCACTGTGAAGACCGACCCAAAAAACCTGTTCAGTTCCTCAGCCATTTCCTCATTTCCCATTATTAAAACTCCCTTCTCATCCTCTAAAGGACCAATATTTACCTTAGCCACTCTTTTTTGTCTTATATATTTGTAAAAACTTTTACTGTCTGTTTTTATATTCTGATATAAGTTTACTCTCATACTCTATCTTACTCTTCTTTATAGCTTTTTTAGTAGCTTTCTGTTGCCCCCTAAAGATTTCCCAGTCCTCTAATCTCCCAGCAATCTTTGCCACTTTATATGCTTTTTCCTTCAATTTGATACTCTCCCTTATTTCCTTAGATATCCACGGTCGATTTTCCCTCTTTCTTCCGTCCTTCCTTTTTGTTGGTATAAACCTTTGCTGAGCACTGTGAAAAATCGCTTGGAAGGTTCTCCACTGTTCCTCAACTGTTCCACCATAAAGTCTTAGCTCCCAGTCTACCTTAGCTAGTTCTTCTCTCATCCCCTTGTAATCTCCTTTGTTTAAACACAAAACACTAGTATTTGATTTTACTTTCTCACCCTCCATCTGTATTTTAAATTCCACCATATTGTGATCGCTCCTTCCGAGAGGATCCCTAACTATGAGATCATGAATCAATCCTGTCTCATTACACAGGACAAGATCCAGGACCGCTTGTTCCCTCGTAGGTTCCATTACATACTGTTCTAGGAAACTATCGCGGATACATTCTATAAACTCCTCCTCACGGTTGCCTTGACCGACCTGGTTAAACCAATTGACATGTAGATTAAAATCCCCCATGATAACTGCTGTACCATTTCTACATGCATCAGTTATTTCTTTGTTTATTGCCTGCCCCACCATCTCGTTACTATTTGGTGGCCGATAGACTACTCCTATCAGTGACTTTTTCGCCTTACTATTCCTGATTTCCACCCAAATGGATTCAACCTTATCCTCCATAGCACCGATGTCATCCCTTACTATTGCCCGGATGTCATCCTTAAATAACAGAGCAACACCACCTCCCTTACCATCCACTCTGTCCTTCCGAATAGTTTGATACCCTCGGATATTTAACTCCCAGTCGTGACCATCCTTTAACCATGTTTCAGTAATGGCCACTAAATCATAGTCATTTATGATGATTTGTGCCACCAACTCATTTACTTTATTCTGAATACTACGAGCATTCAGGTAAAGAACACTTATGTTGGTTTTTTTACCTCTGTTTTGAATCTTAACATCTCCAGTTTTATTCCTTTTGTTATTACTGGGCCTATTCACTGTGCTCCCCTCAGTCACTGTACCTTGTACTGTCGCCCTTATGGATTTCTGACTATGTCTTCTCTGCCTTGCACTTTTCCCCTTACTTCCTTTTGTTTCTGTCCCTGTTTTACTACCTTCCAACTTCCAGCATTGGTTCCCATCCCCCTGCCACATTTCGACCCTCACTTCCCTCAGTAACCTGGGATAGATCCCACCCGGTCCTGGGGACTTGTCCACCTTAACGTCTTTTAGAATACCCAAAACTTCCCCTTTCCGTATGACAGCTTGACCTAGAGTATTTAAACATCCATCCCTAGCCTCAACATCCGTCTTGTCCCTCTCCTTTGTGAATACCGATGCAAAGTACTCATTAAGAATCTCACCCATTTCCTCTGAGTCCACGCATAAATTCCCTCTCTTGTCTTTGAGTGGGCCAATCCTTTCCCTAGTTACCCTCTTGCTCCTTACATACGAATAAAAGGCTTTGGGATTTTCCTTAACCCTGTTAGCCAAAGATATTTCATGACCCCTTTTAGCCCTTTTTATTGCGTGTTTGAGATTTGTCCTACTTTCCCGATATTCCTCCAAAGCTTCATCAGTTTTGAGTCGCCTCGATCTTACATATGCTTCCTTTTTCATCTTAGCTAGTCTCACAATTTCACCCGTCATCCATGGTTCCCTAACCTTGCCATTTCTATCTCTCATTTTCACAGGAACATGTCTGTCCTGCACTCTAATCAACCTTTCCTTAAAAGACTCCCACATTTCAAATGTGGATTTACCCTTAAACAGCTGCTCCCAATCCACATTCCCTAGCTGCTGCCGAATTTTGTTATACTCTGCCTTTCCCCAATTTAGCACTCTTCCTTTCGGACCACTCTTGTCCTTGTCCATGAGTATTCTAAAACTTACGGAATTGTGATCGCTATTCCCAAAGTAATCACCGACTGAAACATCAACCACCTGGCCCGGATCATTCCTCAATACCAGGTCCAGTATGGCCCCTTCCCGAGTTGGACTATTTATATACTGCTCTAAAACACTCTCCTGGATGCTCCTTACAAACTCTGCTCCATCTACGCCTCCAACACTACACGAATCCCATTCAATGTTGGGGAAGTTAAAATCTCCCATCACAACCACCCTATTGCTCCTACATTTTTCTATAATCTGTCTGCATATTTGTACCTCTACTTCATGCTCATTTTTGGGAGGCCTGTAGTAAAGTCCCAACAATGTTACTGCACCCTTCCTATTTCTTAGCTCCACCCATATTGCCTCAATGCTCGAATCCTCTATCGTGCCCTCCTTAATCACAGCTGTGATATCATCTCTAACGAGTAATGCAACTCCTCCACCCCTTCTGCCTCCCTCTCTATCCCTCCTGAAGCATCTATACCCTGGGATATTCAGTTGCCAGTCCTGCCCTTCCCTCAACCAAGTCTCAGTAATACCAATAACATCATATTCCCAGGTACTGATCCAAGCCCTAAGTTCATCTGCCTTACCTGCTACACTTCTCGCATTAAAACAGATGCACGACAGACCACCTGTCCCTTTGCGTTCATCATCTCTTTCCTGTCGACTCTTCCCCTTAGTCACATGGAGTTTATTATCTCGTACCTTACCGGCTTTAGTTGCTGCTTCTTTACTGACGTCTAACTTCCTAATCTGGTTCCCATCCCCCTGCCACACTAGTTTAAAACCTCCCCAACAGCGTTAGCAAAAGCACCCCCTATGACAGTGGTTCCAGTCCTGCCCAGGTGTAGACCATCCGATTTGTAATGGTCCCAACCCCCCCAGAACCGGTTCCAATGTCGCAAAAATCTGAACCCCTCCCTCCTGCACCATCTCTCAAGCCACGTATTCATACTGACTATTCTTGAATTTCTACTCTGACTGTCCCGTGGCACTGGTAGCAATCCTGAGATTACTACCTTTGAGGTCCTACTTTTTAAACTTATCTCCTAACTCCCTAAATTCTGATTGTAGGACCTCATCCTTTTTTTTACCTATATCGTTGGTGCCTATATGCACCACGACAACTGGCTGTTCACCCTTCCCCTTTAGTATGTCCTGCAGCCGATCGGAGACATCCCTGACCCGAGCACCCGGGAGGCAACATGTCATTCGGGAGTCTCGTTTTCGACCACAGAAACGCCTGTCTACTCCCCTTACAATTGAATCCCCTATGACTATAGCTCTGCCAGTCTTTTTCCCGCCCTTCTGTGCAGCAGAGCCAGCTACGGTGCCATGAGCCTGGCTACTACTGCCTTCCCCTGGTGAGTCATCTCCCCCAACAGTATCCAAAACGGTATACCTGTTTTGGAGGGATATGACCGCAGGGGACACCTGCACTGCCTTCCTGCTCTTTCTCTGCCTTTTGGTCACCCATTCCCTGTCTCCCTCACCAATCCTAATCTGCGATGTGATCAACTCACTGAACATGCTATCCACGACCTCCTCAGCATCGCGGATGCTCCAAAGTGAGACCCGCAGCTCCAGAGCCGTCATGCAGTCTAACAGGCGCTGCAGCTGGACACACTTCGCGCACATGAAGCAGAGAGTAGTGCTGAACGACTATTTTTCAGACTGGAAGGAAGTATCTTTTTTTAAATTACTGACCTAGACTTGAGTGTAAGGCATCATTTCAAAGTTTGCAGATTTTATGAAACTTGGAAAGCCAGCGAGGAGCATAATAAAAGACCTGAGGATTACATAGACAGGCTGGTGAATTAGATAGACACATGACTAGATGAAATGTAACAAAGAAATGTGAAGCAAATCATTTTGGTGGGCAGAATGAGGAGAGACGTTATAATGAGGAGAGACGTTATAATGAGGAGCGACGTTATAATCTAAACTTTAAAGGAGTACAGGGACAAAGAGAAATGGGGGTGTACATCTATGCACTTTTGAAGGTGTCAGAACAAGTTGAGAAGGTATTAAAAGACTTATTGGGTTCTTGGCCTTATGAATAGAGGTAAAAAGGAAATTATGCAAAATATTTGTAAAATCTAGTTAGACCACACTGGAGTACTCATAATTTGCTGTTTAAAAATATTTTTCCTCATGTTGTCTCTGAATTTCTTTGTGAATAAATGTAACAGTGTTTTCTGGTTAATGACCTCTCTGCCACTGGAAACGGAGAAACTATAAAAACTCTTCTTTCTATGAACACCTCAGTCAATATTCCCTTGACCTTCTCTGCTATAAGTGAACAATTCCAGCTTCTCCACAAAACTGCTGTCCCTCATAATTGGTACTATTCCAATAAATCTCCTCTACACCGTTTCTGAAGCTATGGCATCCTTTCCTAAAGTGTGGTGCCCTGTACTCAAGCCTATCTGGGTAATTTTTTAAAAGAGATCAATCGTTACAACAACCAATCCCTAGGGGACAACTCTACAGTGAACACTTCCCTCCAGTCGAGGCACAATGGATTTTATTTTTTTACTTTTAATTTAGAGTATCCAATTAATTTTTTCCAATTAAGGGGCAATTTAGCGTGACCAATCCACCTACCCTGCACATCTTTGTGTTGTGGGGATGAAACTCACGCAAACACGGGGAGAATGTGCAAACTCCATACGGACAGCAACCCAGAGCCGGGATCGAACCTGGGACCTCAGCACCGTGAGACAGCAGTGCTAACCACTGTGCCACCATGCTGCCCTCACAATGGATTTAATGACCATCTTTTGTGTTGTATCATTGTATGATTCTATTTCTTGCCTTTGACTATCTGATACCCAACCTGAACAGATGGAATGTAAAAAAAAACATAACTGGCCGCACCCCTAGCCAAGCTGCTCCAATACAGCTACAACACTGGCATCTACCCGGCAATGTGGAAATTGCCCAGGTGTGTACACAAGAAATAGGACAAATCCAACCCAGCCAACCACCCTATCAGTCTCCATCATTAGAAAAGTGATGGAAAGAGTCAACAACAGTACTTTAAAAAAAATTACTTATCAGAGTTACAAAACCAGAGCTATCAAGCAGCACTTACTCAGCAATAACCTGCTCACAAGGGCTCAGTTTGTGTTCCGCCAGGGTCACTCAGCTCCTTCTGAATGGCAACTAGGGATGGGCAAGAAATGCTGACCTAACCAGCGATGCCCACATCCGGTAAATGAACAGAAAATTTATATATTACTGCTAGAGATTTAATATATTAGTTTTGTCTGCGGAAAGGACCATCTGTTATATCTCGTTCAACAAATGCATCCCCAATTTTAGTGAAGAAAATACTTTTCTTTAATCCTTACTGCTAAGTTCCTGCCAGCACATCAGCTCACCCACGATTATCCAGTACAATGGTATCTTATACATCAAACCACAATAATGCCCTTTGGCCAGGTTTATTATTTATTGCCCATTTTGTATTACTGTCCAATGGTTCTGTCATCACAGCAATGCAATATTTGGAGAATAATAGCCCAGTGGATCCTAGGTTCGCTTCCCGGCTTGGGTCACTGTCTGTGAGGAGTTTGCACGTTCTCTCCATGTCTGCGTGGGTTTCCTCTAGGTGCTCTGGTTTCCTCTCACAAGTCCCGAAAGATGGGCTGTTGGGTCATTTGGACATTCTGAATTCTCCCTCTGTGTACCCGAATAGGCGCCGGAATGTGGCAACTGAGGACTTTTCACGGTAACTGCAGTATTAATGTAAGCCTACTGGTGACAATAAAGATTGTTATATTAATTTTATGTCTTAAAATAATTGTAAGTGGTGCAAGATATGGAAACAATTCCCTCAAGTTTCATGCTATGCACCTATACAATAACAATAGGTTATGGGACTGCCTCAGAACATTTTAAAGTTACCAAATAGTGGTAGTCCTGTCAGCATTTTGTAAACATTAAAAATTCCAACACCTTTTGGCTAAGATCAAGCATCAGATCAAGGCCAAGGTGAGGAGCAATGCTTCATCTTGTCAGCTTCGATCTTGTATGTCTCTCTTATGGAGACCATGAATTGGATTCGATTTGAATTGGTTTTTGAAGCAAGCTATGAGATGAATTAAGGGCTTTCCCTGTCCACTCTGCACATTGGATTTGTATTTTTAAGAATGAGATATTTCCAAATGAAACTCTGTAATAAAAGACAGGTAGAATAAGAGCAGTCCACTGCATCACTCTAAAAGAAATGTATTGGAAACAGACAACCAATATGTGCACAACATTAAATGTGATCACAGATCAGTTAATCTGTCTGTTCTGGTGCATGTTGAGGGAGGAATGTTGGTAAGAAAACAAAAACGTCTTCTTCCTCTTGGAGCAGCGCCTACCATGGAGTCTCAGCCTACCTGAGCAGGCAAATGGGACCTCATTTCATCTGAAGCAGGACAGTGTTTTCAAAGTGCCAGCTAAGAATATGCTCTTGTTTCCAAGAACAAAATGTTCTAGGCATGGATGGCAAGGATGGCATCCTATTCCCATGGCCAAATCACGGGCATTTTCCATTGCAGGAAGTACCACCTAACCAATACTTGGTAAATGTTAATGCCTTCCTAGATTTTTGTTTGCATAGGAATCCATCCGAAGCACCAACATTATTAGGGTGGCAACCATCTCGAATTGCTAATAAGGTATAATGATCCAAACAGCATTCTAGATTCCATTGCCTACTCGTTAGTATTTCAAACATCCTGACCCCAAATTCTGCTAACGCTCATTCATTAAGTAATTTGACCTGCTAGATGTCCCAAAATATGACTTCATCAGGCATATTAAATCCAGTTGTAACTTGCACCATAGTGACGGGGGAAGGGGCGGTGATGAGTACATAGCACATTCCTATCCTGAAATAATACGATCCCTCACACACATTTTATTATGTGTTGTTCCTTTCCATAAAGATCAAATTTAACATAATGATTGGACGTAATATCAATTGAAGTAAACCGGTTTACCTATAAATAAAGTTAGACGTTTTGATGTGGAAATGTAAATAAATACGCAAAAGAGAGAAATGTGAAACTTCGGAGGAGACGGTCCGAATTGAATACAACTATGAATGTGAAACTTTATAAACGATTCCTATTTCTGTTTAAGGTAAGGCGAAAGTCACATTTCTCACCAGTAAGGCAAAATGTCCCTTTAATTTGATGCAAACTCCGGTTGTCTCGCATTTTTGTGGACCTTTACACAGAGGTCAATGAAGAAAAATGAGAAAGTATATTTCCTCTGGGTATAAATGTGCAGAGTGCAGTCTGTTGTTTCCAAATAAACATCCCCTCTTTAAACAGATTTGTAAAACTGGCTAGCTGTTCTTGCTTCCAGTGAGAATTGCCACCGTCATTCTGGATACCGGTAAAGGCTCCAACATGTCGAAACATTGATCTGAGTATAATTCAAATCCCACCCCTCCAAAATCAAACCAACCCCTGCGCCTGCCCTGGAATCACTGGACCAAAGTAGCAGAATGAAATTAAACAACTTTCTCTACTGAATTGGTGATGGGCCAGGATTCATAATCCAAATACCTTTGTAATCTCTCAATTCATATAATTACATATCTCAATTTGCTACCAGAGAAAGTAGATTGTCCGTCCCAACCTAATACGAAAACATTTCAAACCAAAGGCTCAAATCTTTCGAAACTCAGCAAAAAATCATTTGGAATTAATCTTTACATCTGCTACTTTGTCTTCCTCTTGCCGTTCTGCAACTTGGCACGGACATTAAATTCAATTATTTAGGATGTAGCGCAGTTTATAACATTTAACCCAGTTTTTTTGTCAGTTTAACATTTCAAATTAAGTTATAGAGGATATCAAAAGTTTATTGTTTTTTCACTTTTTTGAAGGTAGGCTATCTCACCAAAAGGTTCATTCCGTTTCTGAGGTACAACGAGAGTGAAACGTTTGCAAGGACAGTGCGTGACAATGGGGTTGCTATCGAAGTCTCCTGGGCCTCTTAAATTCTCAGGCATAAAAATTGTTTAAACGGAAACTGTAAATGGAGAAGTCGCAATCATGGAATCATCCGCACCATCGGTGCAGATATCTGCAACAGCAACTCAGCAGGTCTCCGGCCCCGCCCTGCACTCTTTAGGTGCTTATCCAATCCCCGTTTGGAAGTGACCATTGCATTTGTATCCACCAAGCGCTCAGGTGGTGCTTTCCAGATACCAAACACTCAACTGGAAACAACATTTGCCAATCCGAAATTGGTGCCTGTTCGGGATTTTTGTGCCAATGGAAAGTTTCTCTCGGTCTTTGAACAATTCTATCACATCTTTCAACTTTTGCTAAAGGGAACAATTCCAGCTTCTCCAATCTACCCATAGAACCATTCTCCTGTTTTTGTTCGAAACCCTCCCTAAAGCTTTCCACATCTTTTCTAAAGTGGAATGCCCTGAGTGGGATCCAGTGATCCAGAGGCGAAACCAGAGTTTTTCTTTACAAATGGTTCATCAGAAGACATTCAAAATTGTCAGCGAGTAAACAATGTACTGTGTGTGATTAAAATAGAACATAGAACACAGAACAGTACAGCACAGAACAGGCCCTTCGGCCCTCGATGTTGTGCCGAGCAATGATCACCCTACTTAAACCCACGTAACCCGTATACCCGTAACCCAACAATCCCCCCATTAACCTTACACTACGGGCAATTTATCATGGCCAATCCACCTAACCCGCACATCTTTGGACTGTGGGAGGAAACCGGAGCACCCGGAGGAAACCCACGCACACACGGGGAGGACGTGCAGACTCCACACAGACAGTGACCCAGCCGGGAATCGAACCTGGGACCCTGGAGCTGTGAAGCATTGATGCTAACCACCATGCTACCGTGAGGCCCCAAAAAAATTTTTTTCTCCCGGAGCTGCGCACCTGTTTCCTCACCCGACCCCGCTCTCACCCTCCCGACCTCCCGACCCCCCCCCCCCCCCCCCTCTCTCACCATCCCGCCGCTGGGTCCTGGACTGAGCCGAAATGTCGAACATGTCGAACAATAACATATTTCCCAAAATAAATATTTTCAATTGTGCGAGTTGTTTGCACCAAGACACAGACTCTCCTCCAGCGTAAAGCAAATGATGATTGATGCATCGTGCCATGTTTTATAAATCATTGCAAACTTTGTAGTTATATTTATCCTAACTTTGAGATTGATTTCCATTCTCTAAAGAAGCCTTTGGGTGCATTTCAATGAGATTAAGGGCGACAGATTTAGGATTTCAAATTCCTCTGTTTGTTCAGTTCTGATTCACACTTATGTCTTTATGGCGCTGTGCATTCTGTTACCTCCCTCGGCTCGATTGGCCCACAGTTTGTGGGACTGACTCGCGAGTGGAGTCGGCAGTAAAAGATCACTACGACTGTACAAATATGACCTGTTCTTTAAAGCGAAAACAGACCAATCACTTACTGCACTCTGTCAAATCTCACCTTTTCTTGGATAATTACACCAGACATGCATTATATTGCAATCAAAAATCAGAATATTAATAAACAGAGCTGATCGTAACTGTCAGATTTTGAGGAAAGGACAATATATTTGGGATTATTGCAGAATTTAAAACGTGACCCAACTCACATACTGTCAGTCAGCTGAAAATCATCAACTGGAGAGATCAGGTTTTTATGAGTTGGACGTTTTACAGTTTTCAATTTCCTATGTTTATTGAACTGCCCAGAGTTTAGCCTTTTCTAAGGACACGCCCCACAGATTGAGGAAATCTAAAATCCACTAACCAAATATCCTCGGATTTGAGCAGATTGGAAATTATAATCAAATTTAATGTTTCCAAGTCTAATATAACTATATTCATCAATATTTTTATATCGAAAAACATCCACAATCATGATGCAACCTTCACGTTATATTTGCGAAAATCAAAGAAAACCGAAACACGTTTAACGTTTCCGACATACATGTTTTACATTAAATGATACCCTTCATTATGCTCACCTATGAATTATGATACTCTGTACTGAATCCAACTCATCCAGACTTCTTGCGGGCCTTGAGATACCGTATCTCCGAACATTGAACATTATTCGCTTCAGATCATATTTCAGTTGAATGCTTACATTCCACCAGGCAGTATTACTTCAGTTAATAAGCAGCTCCCCACGGTTCGGTTGGACTGTACTATTTCGCAAACAGTGCGAGGCGATTTCCTGATTTACAATTAGCCGACTTTGCAGCTTTAGCTCACTGCAGCTGAGCCTTCACAGTGCGCCTCATGTCCATCAGAGAGACTCCAAGGCGATAATCTTTCCCCCGAAAGCGTGTCAGCGAGCATTTTTCTTGCAGTTTATCTTATTCAAGCGGATGAATGTTTCCTCTTGCCTGTTAAAGTCTGACTGCCAATCAGCTCTCCCTTGTCCTCCTCCCCTCTTTGAAGATCGAACCATGATAAAGCATACTGATCCTCGGAAATACAGCTATTAAAAGCTCCCGCGAAACGTGGCCGACTGAACCGCATTCACTTTCCGTCTCCAACGGAGCAGGTGGGGGCCGCCAGCAATTTCACTCGTCAAGCCATATCCTCGAGGGTCCTAATGCCCCGACTATCTCCCACACCATGTTTACACTAGGATGTTTGCTGCAGCATCATCAGCATTCAACAAAACTGAGACACGTAAATACTTGTTGGAATTATTGCAATTCATGCAACTACTCTGATGCTTACTTTCTGTTGAAAGTTAATTATTAAAAAGATAGAAAGTAAAACAAAAACAATTGTTTAAATTGGACAACCTCTACAAGCTATATGGGAATTATGGGCGCGATTAGCACCTGTTGATAGTAATGCCAATTTATAGTGCCTGCTCATTTGAATGATTTCCCAGAATCATAGAATCCCTACAGCGCAGAAGGGGGGCATTTGGCCCATCAAATCTGCACCGACCCTCCGAAAGAGTATTAGTGTACCCAGGTCCCCTGCCCACCCCACCCTTTCCCTATAACCCCATAACCTGACCTGCACATCCATGGACACTAAGGGACAATTTAACATGACCAATCAACCTAACCTGCACATCTTTGGACTGGGAGGAAACCCACGCAGACACGGGGAGAACATGCAAACTCCACCCGAGGCTGGAATCGAGCCTGGGTCCCTGGTGCTAACTACTGTGGCACCTTGCAGCGAGGGCTAATTGCACTGTTGATTGGCAGAACATATCAGCAGGGGGCCCTCAGTATGTTGTGAAAGCCAAGCATTTTGTTATATTGCCCTCTCTGTTGGAGAGGTGTAAGTAAAGTTAGTTCACTAATGACTGCCTACAGTGGAAAAATGTGTTAGTTTTACTCAATGCAAGGCAAAACAGAAATTTTCTTTTACATTTCATTTGATAATTGAAGACTGAAGAACATTGTGATGTATCTTTGGAACTCCTAAAGTTGATTTTGAAGTACTGAACAATTTGAAAGGTTGTTTTGGGTGCACGTCATATTCAGGTACACAGTGAGTGGCACTGAAGACAATAACAAAGAGGATCTGTGTAATTAAAAATGAAGGTTACACATTTGACTGAAAGCAAATTAAATAGGAGATGAGGATAAAGTAAATGTTTTCCTCACCGTGAGGAGTGTCTAACCAACATTGCACATGAGACCCCAGTATGTGAACTGTTCTGAAATTAATGAAATTCTGTCTTGTACTATGACATGACTAAAATGAGATTGCCCTGAAAGTTACATTCGGTGAAAGGAAGCTGTTGCCAAATGGGACTGTTGCAGATGAAATTCCCAAATTAAAGAAGTTCTCTCATTGTGGGTATTCTGCGAACTTCAAAATCAAGCTTAGTGACACATTTGTAGGAGGCCTAAAAGACAATAAAATCTAGATCAAGCTTTTGAGCAAGGTAATAAACTGGCGTGGCAGGAGGCCTATGATGAGGCCACAGCCACGGAAATAGCAGAAAGAGCTAGTTGCAAATTGCAAGGCAGTTCTTTTCCTGAGTTGGCAGGGAAGACCCACTAGATTTCAGCGGGATCCACTGGAGCTTAACCACAACTGGAGCATTACTCCCTGATGGGAAGAAATCGGCTTGGATCCAAGCTATGGCATCAAGGTTCTCAGAAGCTGAAATTCAGATGCTACCATTGCCTTTGTAGCAACCAACTATTTAAATGCCTCTATTCCCAGTCAAAGTGCTATGCCTGTGAGAAAGTTGATCAGATCCAGATGTCATGCAAGAGTAGCGGATACAATAAAGCCCCAGGTTGTGGTTAAACTCCAGGTGGCAGCCATGATCAAGGATGGTGGTAAACCTAAAGCCAGTTCTGGAAATCCTCAAATGTGCATGTAATAGATGTGGAAACAGAAGTTGATGTTACTGAAGAGGAAAATCAAGAGTAACACACAAAGGTCAAGAAAAACAGCACATGGATGATTAGAGTATTAAGCTTGAAGATATAATTCCAGCACCCAAAGTAGAAACGAAAATTGGAGATCCATAACTGACTTTCATCGTTGATATAGCTGTGACCGTGTTGGTTACCTTAGAAGGTCTCACATGGGAGGCTGATGAAGAATGTGAGAGCCCATGGGATTCAGGGAAATTTGGCAAACTGGATTCAAAACTGGATCGTGGTAGGAGGCAGAGGATGATAGTTGAAGGTTGTTTTAGTGACTGGAAGCCTTTCCCAGTGGTATTCCGCAGGGATCGGTGCTGGGTCCTCTGTTTTTTGTAGTATACATTAATGATCTGGATGTGAATGTGGGAAGTATGATAAGTAAGTTTGCAGATGACACAGAAATTGGTGGTGTGGGATATAGAGAGGAGCAAGGCCTTAGATTACAGGACGATATAGACGGGCTGGTTAGATGGGCAGAAGAGTGTCAAATGGAATTTAACCATGAAAAGTGTGAGGTAATGCATTTTGGGAGGACTACCAAGGCAAGGGAATACATAATGAATGGTCGGACCCTTGGAAGTACAAAAGATCAGGTTCACAGATCTCTGAAGTCAGCAGGACAGATTGATAAGGTGGTTAAGAAGGTTTACAGATATAGGCCAATTTCACTGATGAATGTAGACGCCAAGTTGCTGGCGAAGATCTTGGCCACTAGAATAGAGGACTGTGTGCCGGGGGTGATACATGAAGATCAGACGGGTTTTGTGAAGGGGAGGCAGCTGAACACTAACGTGCGAAGGCTGCTAAATGTGATAATGATGCCGGCAGCAGCAGGAGAGGCGGAGATTGTGTAGCATTGGATGCGGAGAAGGCCTTCGATAGGGTTGAGTGGGGGTACTTGTGGGAGGTGTTAGAGAGGTTCGGGTTTGGGGAGGGATTTATTAAATGGGTGAGGTTGCTGTACGAGGCCCCGATGGCGAGTGTAGCGACAAATGGGAGGAGGTCCGAGTACTTCAGGCTCTACCGTGGGACGAGGCAGGGGTGCCCCCTGTCCTCCTTGCTTTTTGCGTTGGCAATTGAGCCTCTGACCATGACGCTCAGGGAGTCGGGGAGTTGGAGGGGTCTGGTGCAGGGTGGGGAGGAGCACCGAGTGTCACTTTATGCAGATGACTTGCTGCTGTTTGTAGCAGACCCGGTGGCGGGAATGCCGGGGATGATGGAGATTCTTGGTGAGTTTGCAGAGTTTCTCGGGCTATAAGTTGAACCTGGGCAAGAGTGAGCTGTTTGTTGTACACCCGGGAGATCAGGAGGAGGGGATTGGTAGGCTCTCGCTAAAAAGGGCAGTGAGGAGTTTTAGGTACCTGGGGGTTCAGGTGACTCGGAGCTGGGGGACTTTGCATAAGCTTAATTTTACTAGGTTGGTGGAGCAGATGGAGGAGGAGTTTAAAAGGTGGGACATGCTGCCGCTGTCGTTGGTGGGTAGGGTATAGTCCGTTAAAATGACGGTGCTCCCAAGGTTTTTGTTTTTGTTTCAGTGCCTCCCCATTTTCATTCCGAGGGCCTTTTTTAGGAGGGTGAACAGCAGCATCACAGGATTTGTTTGGGCGTACGGGACTCCGAGGGTGAGGAGGGTCTTTTTGGAGCGGGTCAGGGATAGAGGGGGGCTGGCGCTGCCCAACCTCTCTGGGTACTATTGGGCAGCTAATGTCTCGATGGTACGCAAGTGGGTAATGGATGGGGAGGGGGCAGCATGGAAACGGATGGAGATGGCGTCCTGTGGAGGCACGAGCCTGAAGGCACTGGTAACGGCGCCGTTGCCGCTCCCTCCAACGAGGCCGGTGGTAGCGGCTACCCTCAAAATTTGGGCGCAGTGGAGGTGACACAGGGGGGAAGTGGGGGGCTCGGTGGAGGCCCCGCTGCGGGGGAACCACCGGTTTGTCCCACGGAACATTGATGGCGGGTTCCTGGGGTGGCACAGGGCGGGCATAAGGAAGTTGGGAGACCTGTTCATTGACGGGAGGTTTGCGAGCCTGGGTGAGCTGGAGGAGAAGTTTGAGCTCCCCCCAGGGAATATGTTCAGGTACCTTCAGGTCAAGGCATTTGCTAGGCGGCAGGTGGAGGGGTTCCATTCGCTGCCCCCGTTGGGGGGTAAGGGATAGGGTGCTTTCGGGGGTGTGAGTCGGGGATGGGAAGGTGTTTGACATCTACCAGGTGATGCAGGAGGTGGAGGAGGCGACGGTAGAGGAGCTGAAGGCTAAGTGGGAAGTGGAGCTGGAGGAGCAGATTGAGGAGGGGACATGGGCGGACGCCCTGGAGAGGGTGAACTCCTCCTCTTCATGTGCGAGGCTTAGCCTCATCCAGTTCAAGGTACTGCACAGGGCTCTTTTGTCCGGGACGAGGATGAGCAGGTTTTTTGGGGGTGAGGACAGGTGCATTAGGTGTTCGGGGAGCCCAGCGAACCATGCCCATATGTTTTGGGCATTCCCGGCACTGGGGGAGTTCTGGCAGGGGGTGGCGAGGACGGTGTCGAGGGTAGTAAGGTCCAGGGTCAAGCCAGTCTGGGGACTCGCGATATTTGGGGTTGGGGTGGAGCCGGGAGTGCAGGAGGCGAAAGAGGCCTATGTTTTGGCCTTTGCGTCCCTAGTAGCCCGGCGGAGGATCTTGCTGCAATGGAAGGATGCGAGACCCCCAAGCGTGGAGACCTGGATCAATGACATGGCGGGATTCATTAAGCTGGAGAAGGTCAAATTCGCCCTGAGGGGGTCGGTACAAGGGTTCTTTAGGCGATGGCAGCCTTTCCTCGACTTTCTGGCTCAACGATAGGCAACTAGGTCAGCAGCAGCAGCAACCCGGGGGGGAGGGGGAGGAAAGGGGGGGAGGGGGGGTGGGGGAAAGGGGGGGGAGGGGGGGTGGGGGAAAGGGGGGGAGGGGGGGGAAGTGGGGGGGGGGGAAGGGGGGGGTTTCAGGGGGGCATTGTTTATGTTAATGTAATTTATTGTTAATTTATTTTGTTGTTTATTGGTTTTGTGGGGGGGTTCGTTATGTGCATTGTTACGGGTGCCGGGGGGGGGGGGGGGGGGGTGTTTATTATTGTTATTATTATTGTTCTGTTGTTATACATTTTTCAAAAATCTCAATAAAAATTATTTTTTTTTAAAAAGAAGGCTTACAGGATTCTTGCCTTTATTAACTGAGGCATTGAATATAAGAGCAGCGAGGTTATGCTGGAGCTGTATAAAATACTACTTAGGCCCCAGCTGGAGTACTGTGTGCAGTTCTGGTCACCACACTTTAGAAAGGAAGTGGAGATGTTGCAGAGGAGATTCACCAGGATGTTGCCTAGCCTGGATCATTTCAGCTATCGAGAGAGAGACTGGGTAGGCTGGGATTGTTTTCCCTGGAGCAGAGAAAGCTGAGGGGGCACCTGATTGAGGTGTATGGAATTTGAGGGACATAGATAGGGTGGACAGGAATATACATTTCCTCTTAGTAGAGGGGTCAATAACCAGGGGGCATAGATTTGAGATAATGTAAAGGAGGTTTCGAGGAGATGTGAGGGAAAACCTTTTCACCCAGAGTATGGTTGGAATTTGGAACTCGCTGCCTGAAAGGGCGGTCGAGGCGGAAGCCATCTCAACTTTTAAGAAGTATCTAGGTGAGCACTTGAAGTACTATAGCATTACTTCCAGTGGTGGCCATGAGCTGAGAGGTCGCACAAAAGGTGGCTGTCTTGGGAACCTCTTACTAGGCCCGTTTAACCAACAAATGGAGATAAAGTTGCAACAAAATACCCCCAACGTCACCCCCCAACTGACCGAAATGTCCTTGAACTTGCTGCAGAGCTGGAAAAATAGTAAAGTCCGAGAAAGGAAGAGCCCAACCTCAGAACGAGAGGACACGCAGTGTGAAGAATGTCTAATCGTGAGCAGGAGCAGGACGTGGTGCGCACCTCTTCAAAGAACTTTCACTTCTTTAGACCTACCCATACCAGATATAAAGGGCACAAGTCATATTTGGGACATCCCATGAGCCAAAATTCGTTTAGACTAATATGGTGTTCTTTGTGATTCTGTTATCAGGATGGATGTTGTAGCGATCACAAAAACACAGAAATTAAGTTCATTAACGAAGCTAAATTTTATTTACACTACTTATTATAGCTCGACAACTTACTTCTCTAGTAAACAATAATCTACAATCTTCACTTTACTAACACTAGTCTCTACACTCTATCTATAACTGTATTCTACACTCTCTCACTGCTCCTCTCCAGCCTTCTCCAGCGCTCTCCCTGACGCCTGTGAGTCAGTGCTTTATTCAGCTTCCATTCAGCATCTAGCTCCATATAGTGGTTAATTATGATATGATATTAACCCTTTGTATTCTGAACATTTCACATAATGTTTCATTCCCCTTTCTTTGAGAGAAATGTTTGAAATTCTTTCTTACATTTTTTTTTACATACATTGTCAAGAATGTGTTCATACAGTCATGCATAATGTTATATTACATATCATAATTGCAATTACAGAGTTCCATTCCATAGTGTTTTACAAGTTTAGTCGATTAGGTGGTTTTCTTGTCCTTTTTGACCTTCTCAATGCACTTGCAGTGTCACTGGAATTGTCTCTTGTCTGCTCCTCATGTCTATTCGATATTAACGTTGTTGGTAAGTCAATGTTACAAAACATGGGACGGGATTCTTCTTTGCCCGATATTGATATCGTAATTGGCGATCAGCCTGATAATCCATTTGGACGCCCAAATCGGGGCAGGCGCCGGTCAGCCATGCTCCACCCCCTCGGAAGTGGCGTAATCGCATTGCATGCTACACGCCATTGCAACGACGTGTCATTGGCAAGCCCTCCCATGATGCTCCACTCCTAATGGGCCAAGTTCCCGACCACGCAGTTGGTGTGTGGTCTGAGTGGTCGAGATCCCAGCGTGGCAGCTGGGGACTATGTCCGGCGCCAGCACACCTACCCGGGATCGCTGCTGACCGAAGGGGGGGGGGCTTCGCGAGGGCTGGGGGGACTGGTGGGGGGTGACCAGGGATGGCCTGTGGTGGTGTCGCTGATGGCGGGTCGGGTCTGCGCACGGCTGGCACCATGTTGTACAGCGTGACCGCTGCAGGTCATCGCCGTGCGCCTAGTGACCTGGCCATTCTTCAGCCGTTTTTGGCGCGGGAGCCAGGAGTTTCACCTGGCGCCGCTGCTAGACCCTCTCTGGTCCCGGAATCGGTGACGGTTCGGTGCTGATCTTGGTGTCGTAAAACGGCCCCAAATTCTCCGTTTCAGCCGGCACTTAGCTGCTGAAACGGAGAATCCAACGCATAGTGTCTGGGTTTGTTATAGTTGGCTCTGGAAACTGCAGCAAATTCTTTACTTTTTTTCTTTTTTAAAAAAAATTTAGAGTACCCAATTCATCTTTTCCAATAAAGGGGCAATTTAACGTGGCCAATTCACCTACCCTGCCCATCTTTGGGTTGTGGGGCGAAACCCACGCAAACACGGGGAGAATGTGCAAACTCCACATGGACAGTGACCCAGAGCCGGGATTGAACCTGGGACCTTGGCCGAGGTAGCAGGGCTAACCCACTGCACCACCGTGCTGCCCTGAATTCTTTACTTTTAACAATATTCGTCGATTGCTACGAAACAGCAATCCAGTCACTGTTTGTACCACATACGATCGTGGTGCAACCTCTTCTAACACCTTTGCAATGTCCAACCAACCATCAGCTGGATTTCGTATCCTGATAACATCTCCTTCTTTCAGTGATTGTAATTATTTTGCATGCCTGTCATAGTATGCTTTTTTACTTGTATTGCAGTTGCTTTATTTTTTCATGTAATAACTGCTCATCCATGTATGTAATTGTTTTTAAAAAAATAATTTTTATTGAGATTTTCACAAAATATCAAAAACAAGAAATATCAAAAAGAAAACAGTATTAACTACAAGAAAAAAGAAAAACACAATAACCCCCAAAACCAAACCCCCCCCCCCCTCCCTCAGTAACTACAAAAAGAAGAAATAGATAAGCACCCGGCATATTCAATACACACATGTACACATTTCTCTTCTCCCCCCCCCCCCCCCCCCCCCCCCCCACCCCCCCCCCCCCCGGGTTGCTGCTGCTGCCGGCCTATTTTCCTACCGTCTGCCAGGAAGTCAAGGAAAGGCTGCCACCGCCTAAAGAACCCCTGTACTGATCCCCTCAGGGCAAATTTCACCCTCTCCAATTTGATGAACCCCGCCATATCATTGACCCAGGCCTCCACGCTTGGGGGCCTCGCATCCTTCCATTGAAGCAAAATCCTGCGCCGGGCTACTAGGGACGCAAAAGCCAGAACACCGGCCTCTTTCGCCTCCTGCACTCCCAGCTTCACTGCAACCCCAAAAATTGCGAGTCCCCAGCCTGGCTTGACCCTGGATCCTACCACCCTCGACACCGTCCTAGCTACCCCCTTCCAAAATTCCCCCAGCGCTGGGCATGCCCAGAACATATGGGCATGGTTCGCTGGGCTCCCCGAGCACCTAGCACACCTGTCTTCGCCCCCGAAAAACTTACTCATCCTCGTCCCGGTCATGTGAGCCCTATGTAGCACCTTGAACTGTATGAGGCTAAGCCTCGCACAAGAAGAGGAGGAATTCACTCTTTCCAGGGCATCCGCCCACGTCCCCTCCTCAATCTCCTCACCCAGCTCCTCTTCCCATTTACTCTTCAGCTCCTCCACCGAGGCCTCATCTACCTCCTGCATTACGTGGTACACGTCCAAAATCCTCCCTCCTCCAACCCACACCCCCGAGAGCACCCTGTCCCGTACCCCACATTGGGGCAGCAGAGGGAACCCCTCCACCTGCCTCCTGGCAAATGCCCTAACCTGCATGTACCTAAACATGTTCCCCGGGGGGAGCCCAAACCTCCCCTCTAGCTCACCCAGGCTCGCAAACTTCCCATCCACAAACAGGTTCCTCAACCTCCTAATACCTATCCTGTGCCAGCCAAGAAACCCGCCATCGATGCTCCCTGGAACAAACCGGTGGTTCCCCCGTATCGGGGACTCCATCGAGCCCCCCACCTCCCCCCTATGCCATCTCCATTGCCCCCAGATTTTGAGGGTAGCCGCCACCACCGGGCTCGTGGTATACCTCGTTGGAGGGAGCGGCAACAGCGCTGTTACCAGCGCATCCAGGCTCGTGTCCACACAGGACGCCATCTCGCCATCTCCATCCAATTCCATGCTGCCCCTTCCCCGTCCATTACCCACTTACGCACCATCGCTGCGTTGGCAGCCCAATAGTACCCACAGAGGTTGGGCAGCGCCAGCCCCCCCCCCCCCCCCCCGCCATCCCTGCACCGCTCCAAAAACACCCTGCTCACCCTCGGAGCCCCATGCGCCCATACAAATCCCGTAATACTCCTGTTGGCCCTCCTAAAAAAGGCCTTCGGGATAAGGATGGGGAGGCACTGGAACAGGAACAAAAACCTCGGGAGCACCGTCATCTTGACTGACTGCACCCTGCCCGCCAGCGACAGCGGCAACATGTCCCATCTCTTAAACTCCTCCTCCATTTGCTCCACCAGCCTAGTGAGGTTAAGTTTGTGTAGGGCCCCCCAGCTCCTAGCCACCTGGACTCCCAGGTACCTAAAGCTCCTCCCTGCCCTTTTCAATCCCCTCCTCCTGATCCCCCGGGTGCACGACGAACAACTCACTCTTACCCAGGTTGAGCTTGTACCCTGAAAAGCCCCCAAATTCCCTAAGAATCTTCATCACCTCCGGCATTCCCCCCACTGGGTCCGCCACATATAGCAACAAGTCATCTGCGTAAAGTGACACTCGGTGCTCCTCCCCACCCCGCACCAGACCCCTCCAATTCCTCGACTCCCTCAATGCCAGGGCCAGGGGCTCAATTGCCAACGCAAAGAGCAAGGGGGACAGGGGACACCCCTGTCTCGTCCCCCGGTACAACCGAAAGTACTCCGAGCTCCTCCCATTCGTAGCTACGCTCGCCATCGGGGCCTCATATAACAGCCTCACCCAACTGACAAACCCCTCCCCGAACCCAAACCTTTCTAGCATCTCCCACAGGTACCCCCACTCAACCCTTTCAAAGGCCTTCTCCGCGTCTAATGCTACCACTATCTCAGCCTTCCCTTCTACCGCCGGCATCATTATAACATTCAGAAGCCTACGTATATTGGTGTTCAGCTGCCTTCCCTTCACAAGCCCTGTTTGGTCCTCATGAATGACCCCCGGCACACAATCCTTTATCCTTGTGGCCAAGATCTTCGCCAACAGCTTGGCATCCACATTTAACAGCGAGATCGGCCTATATGATCCACACTGCAGGGGGTCCTTGGCCCATTTAAGAATCAAGGAAATCAGCGCCCGTGACATAGTCGGGGGCAAAGCCCCCCCCTCCCTTGCCTCGTTAAAGGTCCTAACCAACAGTGGGCCCAGCAGGTCTGCGTACATTTTATAAAATTCGACCGGGAACCCATCCGGCCCCGGCGCCTTCCCCGACTGCATGCTGCCTATCCCAGTAACCAGCTCCTCCAGCTCAATCGGCGCCCCCAGCCCCTCCACCTGCCCCTCCTCCATCTTCGGAAATCTCAGCCTGTCCAAAAAGCGCCCCATTCCCCCCCCTCCACCGGGGGTTCGGACCGGTACAATTCCCCATAAAAGTCCCTGAAGACCCCATTAATGTCCACCCCACTTCGCACCACATTTCCTCCCCTATCCTTCACTCCACCAATCTCCCTGGCCACACCCCGCTTACGGAGCTGATGCGCTAACATCCTACTCGCCTTCTCCCCATATTCGTACACCACTCCCTGTGCTTTCCTCCACTGAGCTTCCGCCTTTCTGGTGGTCAGTAAGTCGAACTTGGCCTGAAGATTACGCCGCTCCTTCAGCAATCCCTCCTCCGGAGCCTCCGCGTATCTCCTGTCCACCCTCACCATCTCCCCCACCAACCTCTCCATCTCTCTTTGCTCTCCCCTCTCCCTATGGGCTCGGATGGAAATCAACTCCCCTCTAATCACCGCCTTCAATGCCTCCCAAACCGTCCCCACTCGGACCTCCCCGTTATCATTGGCCTCTAAGTACCTCTTGATACACCCCCGAACCCGCCCGCCCACCTCCTCATCCGCCAGCAGCCCCACCTCCAGGCGCCAGAGCGGGCGCTGGTCCCTCTCCTCCCCCAGCTCAAGGTCCACCCAGTGCGGGGCATGATCCAAAATGACTATGGCCGAATACTCGGCATCCTCCACCCTCAAAATCAGCCCCCTGCTCAGAACAAAAAAATCGATCCGGGAATAGGCTTTATGCACGTGGGAGAAAAATGAATACTCCCTGGCCCTCAGCCTCGCGAACCTCCAAGGATCCACCCCTCCCATCTGGTCCATAAATCCCCTCAACACCTTAGCCGCCGCGGGACTCCTGCCCGTCCTGGACATGGATCGATCCAATGGGGGATCCAGCACTGTATTAAAGTCCCACCCCAATATCAGGCCCCCCGTCTCCAGATCCGGAAGACATGCGCCGCATAAAACCCGCATCGTCCCAGTTTGGGGTATAGACATTCACCAGCACCACCCGCTCCCCTTGCAACTTGCCACTCACCATCACATACCTCCCGCCACTGTCAGCCACCACCTGCGACGCCTCAAACGACACCCTTTTTCCCACCAGGATCGCCACCCCCCGATATTTTGCATCCAGCCCCGAATGAAACACTTGGCCTACCCATCCCTTCCTCAGTCTAACCTGGTCCGCCACCTTCAGGTGCGTCTCCTGGAGCATAGCCACGTCCGCCTTCAGCCCCTTCAGGTGCGTAAACACCCGGGCCCGTTTGACCGGCCCATTCAGCCCCCTCACACTCCAAGTTATCAGCCGGATCAGAGGACTCTCTGCCCTACTCCCCTGCCGACTAGCCATGACCCATCCCCTGCCCGCCCCAGGCCAGCGCCCCCCACTCGGCCTGTTCCCCACGGCGGCAAACCCCCACCCCGGCCCCCACTGCATACTCCAGCTCCTTCCTGGCCATTTCAGCAGCAACCCGGTACCCCCCCCCCCCAGGCTACTAGGACCCCTCCCAGCCACGTTACTCCCTCCATAGCACTCCCGTGAGCCAGCTAACTTCTGCTGACCCTGGCGGCTCCCGCCACACCTCCAACCCCTCCCAACGTGGGGCTACTTCTCCTCCCCCATACCCATCAGCAGACCCTCCTCTTCCCCCTCCCGCTCTCGCGCGGGAAAAAAGCCCGCGCTTCTCAGCTCCGACCCCGCCCCCATCCACCCAAAAGAAAAGCCCGCTCTTTCCCCCTGCCCGACCCTGCCTCCTCTAGGGTAGCTCCCCTTGTCGGCCCCCACCACCAGCTCCCCACACTCCAAGTCTACCCCCCAACTCGAGTCCACCCACCGAACCCACACAAAAAGACAGCGCCCCACCCGCCCTAGAAACAACACACAACCAGCATAAAACAGCATGAAACAGAGAACCCCCCCACCAAAAGTTAGCAGTTATTTACAAACCCCCGACCCTCAGTTAGAGTCCAACTTCTCAGCCTGCACAAAGGCCCACACCTCCTCCGGGGACTCAAAATAAAAGTGCCGGTCCTTGTAGGTGACCCACAGACGCGCCAGCTGTAACATGCCAAACTTCAGACTCTTTCTGCGGAGCACCGCCTTCATCCGGTTGTACCCGGCCCTCTGCTTAGCCACCTCCACACTCCAGTCCTGGTAGATCCGCACTACCGTGTTCTCCCACTTGCTACTCCGCTCCTTCTTGGCCCACCTAAGCACGCACTCTCGGTCAACGAACCGGTGGAACCGCACCAGCACCGCCCGTGGCGGCTCATTCGGCTGGGGCCTCCTGGCCAGTATTCTGTGGGCCCCCTCCAGCTCCAGGGGCCCCGGGAAGGACCCAGCTCCCATCAGCGAGTTCAGCAAGACGACCACATAGGCCCCCAGGTCTGACCCCTCCAGCCCCTCCGTGAGGCCCAGGACATGTTTGTAATTGTTATGGCAGGTAATGTCGTATGAATCTTCCTTCCCATGAGCATCTGGGCTGGCGACAATCCTGATGACAATGGAGTTGCTCTGTAGCTTAACAGCGCTAGCGGGAAATCCTTTTTATCACCAAATGCCTTTTACTATTCCGACTCCTTTCTCGGCTTTCCCATTGGATTGGGGATATAATGGACTTGAGGTGACGTGTTGAAAGTTGTATCCTTCTGCAAATGACAACCATTCCCAATTACTGAAACAGGGTCCATTATCCGTCATGATTTTAAATGGCATGCCATGGCGAGCAAACAAGACTTCGCCTCTCTTACACCCGAGTGAGCAGTTGAATCTGACAACATTATTACTTCAGGATAATTGGAATAGTAATCAATGATTATTAAATAATTATTCCCTCTGAAATAGAAAAGGTCCATCCCAACCTTTGACCATGGGTTTGTGACGATCTCACTTGCTACAAATGTTTCTTCACACTGGGATGGTTGATGTGTTTGACAGACACTACACTCTTGCACGTAGTTGTCACCATCTCTATTGATGCCTGGCCAATTATCTGACTGCCTGGCACGTCTTCGACATTTTGTGGAGTCACAAAATGCTATGAAGGAGCTGTAGTTAGTGACAATTTCATGTCTTGCCACTCAGCTGCACACTGATGTGTCCACAGAAACTCAACCTTCTTTTTAATCAGATTTCTTAAAGCTGTTGTTCTGCTGGACAGATTGGGAATAAACTTGCCCATAAAATTAAGTACCCCAGCATCCGTAGAATTGCCTTCTTATCCGTCGGTATCGACATCTGACCAATGGTATGAATCTTAGCTTGATCTGGTTATACACCTTCGTTTGATATAACTTCTCCAAGAAATTTTTGTTTCAATGCCAAATTGGCACTTTTCTCTGTTCAGCTTTAAACCACAGGAATTAACTTTTGTTAGGAATTTCATAAGCCTTTCACAGTGTTCTTTGGAGTGTTGGACCATATTATCACATCATTGATGTACACATAAACACCTTATATTCCTTCAGTTATAATCTCCATTGCACGGTGGAAGATCTCTGAAACTCTTATTATGCCAAAAGGTAATCGGCAACACGGTAGCACAGTGGTTAGCACAGTTGCTTCACAGATCCAGGGTCTCAGGTTCGATTCCCGACTTGGGTCACTGTCTGTGCGGAGTCTGCATGTTCTCTCCGTGCCTGCGTGGGTTTCCTCCGGGTGCTCTGGTTTCTTCCTACAGTCCAAAGATATGCAGGTTAGGAGAATTGACCTTGCTAAATTGCCCTTAGTGCCCAAAAAGGTGGGGTGGGGTTACGGGGATAGGGTGGAGGTGTGGGCTTGGATAGAATGCTCTTTCCAAGGGCCGGTGCAGACTCTATGGGCCGAAAGGCCTCCTTCTGCATTGTAAATTCTATGATTCTATGAAAACAATATCGGCCAAAGGGACTGTTAAAGGTACACAACTTTCTACTTCTACTATCCAGACGTAGTTGCCAGAATCCCTTGGAAGCGTCAATTTTGTGAAATACTTGGCATGCGCCATTTCTGCTGTTATCTCTTCTCTTTTAGCTATGGGATAGTGTTCTCTTCTTATGTAATTATTTAAATATTTTGGATCGATACATATTCTTAAGCACCCATTTGGTTTCAGCACACACACCATAGCGCTTACCCAGTCTGTCGGCTCAGTCACCTTTGATATGCTATCGCATTGTTGCATTCTATCTAATTCATCCTTGAGACGGTCTCTTAATGGTGCTGGCACTCTTCTGGGCACATGTATCACTGGCTTAGCATCATTTTTGAGTTTAATGCTGTACATGAATGGTAAGGTGCCCATTCCACTAAAGACATGCTTGAAGTTGCTCAATATTTCCTCAATTCTATCATTGAGTGAGCCATTTAAATTTCTGGCTGTGTGTATTCTTTGTACCAAATTCTATTTTATGCATGCATCTACCCCAATTAGTTATGGCTTCGTATCATCCACAATTTCAAATTCCAATGGCATACAGATGTCACTATTCTGTACCATGAGGCAGCAGGAACCTTTTGTCACTATCACTTTCCCGTTGTAGTCTGTCGCCCTACTGTTTGATTTTTTAATTCTTGGAATCTTGTTTACTTGTTTTAGATCTGCCTCTGTGATTAAATTTGCATGTGCACCCATATCCAGCTTGAATAGAACATCAGATCCATTAATATTAAGTCTTACAGTCCAATTTTTAATTAAATTGGAGAGTTGAAATATTGTTCTATCATCAGTGTCCAGTGCATTAACTCTGGTTATCACTTCTACCATGAAGTTATCCTGCAGAGTAAACTTAGACGAATCATTATTTGGAATTAACATGTTTTTTTTCATGTTCTTCATTTTGTATACTCTGTACCTTTTTATATCTATGGAACAATTTTATCGAGTTGTTTGCTGGTATCGCTGAAATAAAATAGCATTGTGAGGCAAAATGATTGAACTTGCTGCATTGCAAGCATTTCTTCCTTTCGCAGGGCAATGTTTTTTATAGTGAGCGTGGTCACAGCATGTACACATCACCACGCTGGTGAAGTCACTTTCAAAATAGCCGGCATCAGTGTCTTCTGAACTGCGCCACGGAGTTTTTAAAAATAAATTTAGAGTACCCAATTCATTTGTTCCAATTAAGGGGCAATTTAGTATGGCCAATCCACCTACCCTGCACATCCTAGGGTTGTGGGGGCGAAACTCATGCAAACATGATGAGAATGTGCAAACTTCACATGGACAGTAACTCAGAGCCGGGATTGAACCTGGAATCTCGGCGCGTGAGGCAGCAGTGCTAACCATGCGCCACAGAGTTAATGGTGTTGACCACTTTTCCCGAGTCGAGCCTTTTTCTTTAGCCCTGAACTCTGCATGTTCGTTTGTGGCTTGCTCACTGGCCTTGCAAAGATTTATGGTTTCTTCTAACGGCAAAATCAGTCTTCTTTGTAATCTTTCTCGCAATCGCTTATCATATACACCAAACACTATTTGATCCCGCACATGGAATCCGCAATGGAGGAATAATTACAGGACTGCGCTCTCAGTATTAAATCAGTTCTAAACAAATCTAACAATTATCCTTTTGGTGAAGCCTTTTTCTAAACATATAGCGCTCGTATATTTCATTCATTTGTGCTTTGCAGTGAACATCAAATTTGTCCATGACCTGTTCAAATTTTTCTTATCCTCAGTGTCTGTGAATTCAAGGGAATTAAATAATTCAAATGCTTGCGGTCCAGCCAAACTGAGGAGAAGCGCGACTTTTCGATGATCAGGAGCTAATTCTAACGCGCGGGGAGATAAAAAAACTTCAAATTGTTGTTTAAAATTTTTCCAGTGTCGACTTAGTTTACCGGTCATCCTGAAAGGTTCTGGTTTTTTCAGACCTCCCACCTTACAGTCAGTAGCTTGGTGCTCTCTCCGAGATCCGTGTAGCGACGTGATTGTTCTTTTTTTTGTCTTAGAAGCTAAACTCACTTTCTAAACTCACTGCTGACTTTTAGGAACAGACTCCTGATACCATGTGGTGGTCTTTGTGATTCTATTAACAGGATGGATGTTGTAGTGTTCACAAAGACCACTGAAGCTAAGTTCGTTAACAAAGCTAACTTTTATTTACACTACTTATTATAACTCGACCACTTACTCCTATAGTGAACAATAATCTTCGCTTTACTAACACTAGTCTCTACACTCTATCTATAACTGTACTCTACACTCTCACACTGCTTTTCTCCAGCCTTCTCCAGCTCTCTCCCAGAAGCCTGTGAGTCGGTGCTTTATATAGTTCAGCATTTAGCTCCATCTTCTGGTTAATTAAGCTATGACATTAACCCTTTGTATTCTAAACATTTCACATAATGACACAATTGAGGCATCCCTCTGGCAGCACGATCTCAGTGCAAGGACAGCTGGGGCGGAATTCTCTGACCCCCCACAGGGTAAGGGAATCGCCCGGGGCCGGAGTAAATCCCGCCCCCGCCGTGGCCAGAATTCACCGCCACCCGGGAATCGGCGGGAGCGGGAATCGCGCCGTGCCGATCGGCGTGCCCCCCACTGCGATTCTCCGGCCCGCAATGGGCCGAAGTCCCGCCGCTGTCAGGTCTCTCCCACCGACGTGGTTTAAACCACCTCTGTGCCGGCGGAGGCGGAAGAGACCCCCTCCACCGCACATGCGCTGGTGGTGACGTCAGCGGCCGCTGACGCTCTGGCGCATGCACGGACTCACGCCGACTGGCGAAGGCCTTTCGGCCAGCCCCAACGCCAGGTGGCATGGCGCCAAAGGCCCTTGGCGCTAGTTTTGGCACCAGTCAGCAGAGCGGGAGCCACTCCGGCGCGGGTCTAGCCCCTAAAGGTGCGGAGAATGCCTAGCCCCTAAAGGTGCGGAGTGGTCGGAGAATCTCGCCCCTGCTCTCTCTCTCCCTGACAGCATTGTCTCAGCCACAGGACAATCTGCTCTCTCTTCCCCTGACAGCATGCCTCAGCCCCAGGACAATCTGCACTCCCCCCCCCCCCCCCCCCTCCCCGACAGGATGTCATGGTCTCAGCCCCAGACCAATCTGCTCTCTTCCCCTGACTGCATAGTCTCAGCCCCAGGACAATCTGCACTCTCTACCCCCCGACAGCATGCCTGTAGCCCCAGGACAACCTGCTCACTCTCCAGACTCTCTCTGGATTTTCCTCCTGTATTGCTGATTCTACACATTGCTAGTGCAGGCTCAAAATCACCGCAAGAAATTTGCAAGATTACAAGGGAAAGGTGGGGCCAGCAGTGTGTTCTTTCAGAGATTTATCATAGGGTTAGATCTTCTGGCTCTTTATGTTGGTGGGATCTCCTGGTCCTGTCCATGAAGTACCCCTGCCGCGAGTTTCCCAGCGGCGTGTGGTGGATTCAATGGGAAACCCTGTTGATTGCGGCGGGACCAGAACATCCTGCTCCAGGCAATGATAGGCTGCCATCAGCCACCAAGAAACATGCCATGGAGAGGCCAGAGAATCCTGCCCATGGACTCGATGGGCTGAATGGTTTCTTTTCCTTCTGTAACAATTCTATGATTGTACAATATGCAAATAAAATATCTCACTCAATTTGCCTTGAACTTGTATTTGATTGAACAATTGTCACATTTCAGATTATTAATTATTTATTTGAGAACTGACATTTTCTTTCCATCTACAAAATACAGTCCAATTTTCTGTTATACCTTTCATATCAGGAACATGTTATTACTGAAAAATGTTGAAGATAAATGACAAAGCACAGTGACTGGAGTATAAAAGCATTATGCTGGAGTTCTCCCAATCTTGCACCGTGGTAGCATCTGCAAAAATGTTGGAAATTAGCTGATATTATCCTGCCAAACAGTTGAAAACATAGATGTATAGTAACTCATTCCATGGCGCTAACTATTTATCAAAGTCTTCAAAAGTCTCCTAAAATCAGAGTAAATGCTTAAATGCTTAAAATCACAAACACTGATCAACAAATACAACTGTGAAACCACAAGTTTCATTGTCAGTTTAAATATTTTATGAATAAAATAAAAGCAGCAGCAATTATTTTTCCCCTTTTAATTTGAACGAAGATCTGATCATACTTTTGTACAGTCTTAAAGCTAAAGTCATGATTTATTAAGGCATTAAGTGAAAAATATATGATTCAGTAAGTGGCACCTTTCCAAATCTACCTTCTTATACATAATACATAGAGACCAAAATGTATAGACAGTGGGCACGATGTAATGGGAAAGAAAAGCCCCGTTTTGAGCGCAAATAGTGGAGTGGGCACCCGGAACGACTCCGCTATTAAACGGGATTCTGTTTTCTCTTCAGGCCTCTGCGAGGAAAGCCCTGACGAGGCCGCACTTACATTTTTAAATGCCCCCCCAATCAAGCGACCCCCATGGGGTCCTCTGGAACCCCCCAACGTACCAATTAGGGGGTCCTCGAGCACCCCCTCACTGGGCCCGATCACCAGCATGGGCAACCTGACACTGAGGCACCTTTGCACTGCCATCCTAGCAGTGTCCCTGCTAGCCTGGCCGTGCCACATGGATAACCTGGTAGTGCAGCAGTATGAAGGTGCTCGGGTGGCATCGGGGTGCCAGAGTACCACCGATGGTCTTTGATCAACTGAGAGACCCCCCTCCCAGTGCCATTACACCCGGTCCATGTTTGTGGAAACCAGTGCTAAGCAGCATCAAAGCGAGGGCTCCCAGGTGCAGGTTTTCGATCCTGGACCTTCAAATACTCCGGCGCAGATATATTTAAATGAAGTGAACTGCTTATTTAAATATGCAAATCTGGATCCCGCCCAGTGAGGGCAAAATCCATATCGCAATGTCTCGCAAGATCTCATTAGATCTCGCGAGGCGTCCTGAAAGTTGTAAATCTCACGAAATTTAACAGCCTCGTTGTGTTTCTTTCTCATTACACCGTGCCCAATATATCACTTCCTGCAACCCAGAGTGATAAATGTATGTAAAATGTAGCTGATCTCATAACATATTTTGAAGTGGGTGAGAGTTAACTTTACAACTGGAGATATTTACTAAATGATGTTCTTCACAACATATTCTATTTCCTATTTATTCTATTATTATTGATTGATTAAAAATATTAAAAAGATATATTTTGACCATATTTGTGCTTTTTTCTAAAACTGAATAAATTTGTTGGAAACTGGTATCACCTTCTTGCTGTTATGCACAGAAATTGTAAAAATTCCTAAAGCTCAGCGAATACCAAATTTTGGTATGACATATATTACCAGTTAATGGTGTCTGATATGGGTAGGTTGAGTTGCCTCACAACGCTTTAAGGTTGAGGTGTTACAATATTGTGCTTTTTTATTGAGCCCTGCAGAAAATCCCTACTCCACCGTCTCTGACATTAATTTGAAACTCATTCCTATCTATGTGTACATTTGCAAGTTCCATTCTATGGATTGTGAAAGCACGGAGCAAAATACACAATGCTCCGATAAATAATTCTGAGTAAATAAAGTTATATCACTCAAACCTCATAGTTCACATTACAACACCAAAAACATTGTTATTGATATCTTAGCCCTTCACCCATACATATGGGTGCCATGAAGCACAATTGGAACACATAGCTATTTTCATTGCATAGTTAGAGAACAATATTCGCTGCAAAGCAATTTTTGCATAAATTGTAGAGCAGTCTTTACCCAAGTCCACTCTCTCTGTATGGAAGGGCTAAAATGTTCAACAGTGAAAGACAACACTTACATCAACAGTTCAGCCCAGTAAGTAATTGCAGGAATATTGAAATAACTCGATGATATTTAGTTGGCTGTGCGTATTTGCAAAAACAAAATGCATGTAGGGTATGCTGACCTTATGGAGTTTCATAATGTCCACTTCTATAGTATTAGTTTTGTTAGCTTGACTCGTGTAAAGATCAGGCAGCTGTACAATGGACTAGACAGTACTTAATTAAAATTAACAATATTAGAAAGAGAGCATGCAGCTGCACTGCATGATTGATGGACATTGGCTTTCATTGTGCCCTGAATTTTATTATTATAGAACATAGAACATAGAACAGTACAGCACAGAACAGGCCCTTCGGCCCTCAATGTTGTGCCGAACAATGATCACCCTACTCAAACCCACGTATCCACCCTATACCCGTAACCCAACAACCCCCCCTTAACCTTACTTTTTAGGACACTACGGGCAATTTAGCACGGCCAATCCACCTAACCCGCACATCTTTGGACTGTGGGAGGAAACCGGAGCACCCGGAGGAAACCCACGCACACACGGGGAGGACGTGCAGACTCCGCACAGAATACTCCGCACAGTATTGTAATACTTCAGTGGGAAATGAAAATTAACAAAGCAGTAACAGTGACCCACCCCAATTTTCTCTGGCTATCCTCACAATCGTTTTTGGGTGAAGCAGAGATGCAAATGCATTGTTAGCAGCAGATTGACACTACATGTTTCATAGATAAACCTTCAATCCTTGTTTGTCTTTTAAAATTAGCCATTTTGCTGTATGACAGCAATGTATCCGTATATTTTTTCTGAAACAGTCAAAATTATCAGGATGAATTTCTAAAATAAAGACATTTCTGCTTCCATCTGATCCATTGGTATAATTTCCATGCTGTTACTCAGATGATAGACAGCTCATTCAGTGTGTTCAATTCATGTTCCTTCTGTGGCTCGATGAGATGAAAAAACTCCATCAAATTCAGTTTAATGCCCCTGTTGAACGGGTTATGAAAGCGGCCGTTTTCATTGTAAAGATAACTGTATCTCTTCTGGTTCATTTGTTCATTTATTGTTATGTTAACTGTAGCTGTGTAGAACTGTAAACAATAACAATTAAATAACTCATCAATCAGTAAGTACAGTGCAAAATATATGTTGACAAGTTTATAAAACCTTAACTCTCCTGAATTTTATTAATATATCATATATTGAAATTTAGTTCCTATTTAATCAATGATTTTTGAAATGGTTGGACCAAATGTACAACTGAAATTATTATGTTTCTTCTATAAAAAGAGACAGAAAAATGCCAATTTTATTTGTATCCTCTTGGTTGTGTGTCTATCAGAATAATGGTACAATGGAAAAGTAATTATTTCCATTTTACACCCAATAACATTAATATGTATTCTTAGTTTAGAATTAATATAAATAGATACAGGTGAATTTTATAAATATATAATATATTGGAATTTAGTTCCTATTTTACCAATGATTTTTGAAATGGTTGGACCAAATGCACATTTTGCACCCAATAACATCAATATGGATTCTTAGTTTAGAATTAATATAAATAGATGCAGGTGAGAATTTCACTACCAAAGCTTAATAAAGACAACATTTTAATTTTGTGTGTTTTATTTATGATCCTTAATCTTTAATTAGAGGAAGAAGAAAAGCTGGCAGTAAGAATTGGAAATAAATAAAATTTGCAAGAGTCAGAACACCATGGAGAAAGAGGTAAATAGAAAAACAGCAAAAGGTAATAAGGAAGGAGAAAGAATTTGGTTTCATTGCAAAGTAATCAGCATACCAGGTGTTTTTTTTTGCAATTTGTACCAAAACAGGGTGAGGATTTTAAGATGGTGGGGTTTCCCTCTCTGCCACCTAACGAGTGATCAAGAAACGCATCCCACTACTTGTGCCAAGGAGCATTAATTGGCTGGAAGTGGGACTTCCTCCCTTTACTCAGGAGAAAGTTCCGCCTCAAAAGGCTGCAGGCCAATCTGATTGCTGGGGAGGGTAGAAGAGGGAGTTGGTGAGGGTGTTGTTGGAGAGGCGGGTGGGGGTAGGGAACACCCACACTGGGATGGGATGAGGGTGAAGATACATTTTGGCAGGGGGCAGGGGTCACCCAATGTTGAAAGGAAACCATTCATTGAGGCAAAAGCAGGGTGACCTTCCGGGCTTTCTGCTTCTCCCCGAACTCTCCCCGCCTGCCTCAAAATTGACGCCGAGTGGGAAACTATCCTTAAGTGGCCATTAATTGCCCACTTATTGTCCTCAATTGAGATAAGGGCAGATGGACTGAAATAGGGAGGAATTTAGACACTATCTGAAACTAGTTCTGTGACTGACACCATTAAATAACGAGAACATAAATGCAGGTGCGACAGAGGGGATACGTCAAATGAAGATATCACATAGTCCTGTAAATTCATTGAAAAATTAGTAGCTAATGATTTTCAGTAGTTTTAACCAATGTAAACTCTAGAGGGCAACAAAGCTAACATAAAATGAATACTGTGTTGTATCTGATTCATTTAACTGTGTAGGTACAGTTCATAATCTAATTGTGTATACTACAATTAGTTTTGCTTAGCACACCACCAAATAATAGAATTTTAAAACAAATAAAATTATTTGAATTGCATTATGATTATACATTTGAAAGTACACAAATAATATTTATTATTAATGTTTGATGTCGGGCCTAGCCCATTAGATCAGGAATGAAAATCACCATGTTCATTATTCAAAATTATTCCCTCTCACGATTTCAATCGTTTAATGTTTAAAATAAATTAAGTACTAATTACATAGAATTTACCCAATTACCCAGTTCAGCACAACTGGTCTATGTTGGCATTTATGATCCTCATGAGGCTCTTCCCACCCTACTTCATCTAACCCTATTAGCATATCCTTTGATTTGTCTGTTCCTCATGTACTTACTTTGCTGTCCCTTAAATGCATCAGTGGTATTTGCCTCAACTACCTCGTGTGCCAGCACATTCCATATTCCAAGCACTCAATTGTGGGGTTCCTCAGCTTTAAAAAAATGTTCACAGCTGCAGTATTTTAAATAAGTAATTATTTGGCATTATAGTATCTTTGCTTCCATTTTAAGGTTATTCCCATAACTAGCAACCTTTCCTAATTAGGGAATGTTCTTTCACGCCTTTCTAACTGGTCCTTACGATGTCTGTTGGATCGCCAGGAGTCAATTCTCCTCTGATGCCTCACCTTCCTCTCTGTGCAAAATGTCTCACCCATGCTGAGCTCCTAGAATTATTTCTGAATCGTGCCAACAGTTTAGTTTGTGAAGAATAGGGAGCATAAATCAATTTTTGAAATCTAATGATTCCTGCTGGAGAGTATGTGGGAAAGATCAATGATGGCCGGATTAGCAGCCATAATGATCCTATTTTAATGGAGGAGAAATGAAAATGATAGAGAATTGGTAAAAGAAACACTGTAATCTGAAAAACAGGAATAGTACCTACATATATGCAGGTCATTATTGCTGAAATGACTGCAATAACAGACAGGAAGATGAAGCCGATTCCAATGAATATGCTGCGACCCATCTCATTAAACCAGTCCAAAGCAAGGTAGACTCCCATCACACTATTAAGGCACATTGTAGCTAAGAAGCCCAAAAAATAAACCCTGTAAAAATAACCACAAATACTGTTTGAGTAACATTCAAAATATAAAAAGGGCAAGGTACTGACATTGATAGAGGATTGGCTGACTGGCAAAAGGCAGAGTGGGGACAAAGGGTTTTTTTAAGGATGGCAGCCGATGACTAGTGGTGTGCCTCAGGGGTCAGTGTTGCGACCACAACTATTCACTATATACTTTAATGATCTGGAAGAAGGAACTGAAGGCACTGTTGCTAAATTTTAAGATGATACAAAGGTATGTAGAGGAACAGGTAGCATTGAGGAAGTAGGGAGGCTGCAGAAGGACTTGGACAGGCTAGAGAGTAAGAAATGAAGTGGCAGATGGAATACACTGTGAAAGTGAGATTACACACTTTGGGAGGAAAAATAGAGGCATGGACTATTTTCTAAAAGGGAAAAGGCTTTGGAATTCTGGAGCACAAAAGGGACTTAGGGGTCCTAGTTCTGGATTCTCTTAAGGTTGATAATGGGACCATCAATTCACTTGAGACGGGAGTAGAAGTAAACTGTGGCTTCAATCAACTTAGAACAGTGCCTGCCTGCGACTGATCCAATACTGAGAACCGCCTACAGGTCGACTGCTCTTTGTACCCCCCTTCAAGGGGAGGAGCCATGGGCAGAGCCCATACATGCCCAAACATGTATAATCCATACATGCCCCTATGGATAATGCCATACAATGGCCCATCGGAGGAGCCCACAAGAGCAACAGCACAGATACAAATACAAGGGCAACAGCACAGATACAAATACAAGGGCAACAGCACAGATACAAATACACTGGTGGATTATTGGCAAAATACATTCACCACATTTAACATGTAGGTTCAGTTGTCAATTAGGAAGGCAAATGTATAAAGCTCTGGTCAGACCTCATTTGGAATATTGTGAGCAGTTTTGACCTGTGTTTAAGGAAGGATGCGCTGGCCTTGGAGGGGGTCCAGAGGCATTGAGGCATTAACCCTCTGAAGCACCTCACAGCACAACTCCTCCTCCAGCTCCATCGCCAGCTCCCTTGGCGGAATTTCTCAGGCTGGAGAAGATAAATTTTGCCATCCGTGGGTCGGAAGAAGGCTTCCACAGGACATAGAAACTGTTCATCAAATTATGTCAAGACCTGTTCGTAGCCAACAACCAATAAAGCAGGGAGGGGGGAAGGGGGGTACACAGAGCAAGGAAGACAACAAAAGGGGTGGGAGCTCAGAAGGGAGGAAGGGGGTGAATGACGAATGCACCCAAGAGGAACCCAGGGAACAGGCAAAAGGGAGGAAAACTACAAGAGTCAGGCTTGCTGGCAAATGAATGCCTGAACCACATAAACCACTGTAAATACATGTTTTGGCAAAGTCTGGCAATGTTAAATCCGCAAGAGAAGTGTATTCATTAAAAGAGGCCTATTGCTAGAGTCGTCGGTTGGAACTTCTTCTTTAGTTGATATATGTGTTGATTTGTTTGGCTTTAAGAATTTGTCATCTAAAATGTAAAAAGGTCAATAAATTTAAAAAAAGCTTCACTTGAAAATAATCTAATCACCTGCCGCTCCCTTACGCTGATTGACAGGCACTCTGTTTGAAATTGAAATGAACACCTTTGCCCTTTCCTTTCCAGTGTGCAATATATTGTTTCACATCTGGGACCATTGTTTGACTGAGTTCCAAATGGTAAGGGGCGGGATTCTCTGTTTTTCCGGCAGCCCAGGGATTCCTGACGGCGTGGGGCTGCCACACAATGGGAAACCCCATTGACCAGCCGGCGTAACGGACCATCCCGCCAGTGGGATGAAACAGAAATGTGGCGCGGCGGAGAATCCAGCAGAAGGTTTTCAGCACAGCAGGTAGCACGGTAGCATTGTGGATAGCACAATGGCTTCACAGCTCCAGGGTCCCAGGTTCGATTCCGGCTTGGGTCACTGTCTGTGCGGAGTCTGCACATCCTCCCCGTGTGTGCATGGATTTCCTCCGGGTGCTCCGTTTTCCTCCCACAGTCCAAAGATGTGCAGGTTAGGTGGATTGGCCATGATAAATTGCCCTTAGTGTCCAAAATTGCCCTTAGTGTTGGGTGGGGTTACTGGGTTATGGGGATAGGGTGGAGGTGTTGACCTTGGGTAGGGTGCTCTTTCCAAGAGCCGGTGCAGACTCGATGGGCCAAATGGCCTCCTTCTGCACTGTAAATTCTATGATTTGTTTGATAACGAATGAATGAATGAATGACAGTTTCAAGATGTTGCAATAGCAGATTATTACTTTGGTAAAACTTCTGTCTTTTTGTACACAAGCTAGTAGGATTTTTTTATTTATAAAGCAGCTTGCACTCTGAGGAGGGGGGGTGGGGGTGGGGGGAGTGGGGGGGGGGGGGGACAAAGGGGTGTGTGCCCTCCCTACACTTGCCTCCATGGTGCTGAGGGGGGTCCTTCATGGACAGTGGATGATGGCGTCTTGGGCTGGGCTGGAGGAGCTAAGGTTAGGGGGTCATTCCTAGGATGGGGATCATTTGGCAGGACTTCGCATCTGCAGTCTTTAAACCCTTTAAATTGTCTGTCAGCCTTTCAAGATGAAAGATCTCTGGGAAGCAGGTGAACGTCTTTGCATCTGTAGCCTTGAACCCTTTAAACTGTCTTCCAGTATGTTAGTATTAAAGATGTGTGAGAATTAAATGAAAGTCTTCCCATTTTCAGCCTTAAAACATAGACATAGACGTAGACATAGAATAGTACAGCACAGAACAGGCCCTTTGGCCCTCGATGTTGTGCCGAGCATTGTCCGAAACCAAGATCAAGCTATCCCACTCCCTGCCATTCTAGTGTGCTCCATGTGCCTATCCAATAACCACTTGAAAGTTCCTAAAGTGTCCGACTCCACTATCACAGCAGGCAGTCGATTCCACACCCTAACCACTCTCTGAGTAAAGAATCTACCTCGGACATCCCTCTTATATCTCCCACCCTGAATCATATAGTTATGCCCACTTGTAACAGCTACATCCACCCGAGGCGCCAGAATGTGGCGACTAGGGGCTTTTCACAGTAACTTCATTTGAAGCCTACTTGTGACAATAAGCGATTTTCATTTCATTTCATATTGTGTCAGGAAACCCTCCTGCACACACTGTACAAAAACTGTCCCATCCGAACTGTTCGACCTGTAGAGGTTCCAATCAATATTTGGAAAGTTAAAGTCACCCATGACAACTACCCTGGGACCTCCACACTTATCCATAATCTGTTTTGCAATTTCTTCCTCCACATCTCTATTACTATTTGGGGGTCTATAGAAAACTCCTAACAATGTGACCGCTCCTTTCCTATTTCTAACTTCAGCCCATATTACCTTATTAGGCAGATCCCCTTCGAATTGTCTTTCTGCAGCTGTTAAACTATCCTTGATTAACAAAGCTACTTCTCCACTTATTTTACCACCTTCCCTACTCTTACTGAAACACCTATACCCCGGAACTTCCCACAGCCATTCCTGTCCCTGTTCTAACCTTGTCTCCGTAATGGCCACAACATCGTAGTCCCAAGTACCAATCCAAGCTCCAAGCTCACCTACCTTGGGCTGGATTCTCCCCTACCCGGCGTGACGGAGGGTGCCGGCGTAGGGGAGTGGCACCAACCACTCAGGGGTCGCGCCTCCCCAAAGGTGGGGAATTCTCCCCACCTTTGGGGGCCAGCCCCGCGCCGGAGCAGTTTGCGCCAGAAGACTGGCGCAAACACCCGGCGCAGTCGGAAGCGGGGCTGGCCGAAAGGCTTTCGGCGGTCGGCGCATGCGCCGGCAGTGACGTCAGCGGCAGCTGGCCGCTGACGTCACTGCCGGCGAATGCGCGATGCAGGGTTCTCCTCCGCGTCCGCCATGGCGGAGGCCGTGGCGGCGCGGAAGGAGAAAGAGTGCCCCCACGGCACTGCCCCGCGGAGTGAGCGGGGGGCCCCGATCGCGGGCCAGGCCTCCGTGGGGGCACCCCCCCGGGTCCGATCGCCCCCCGCCCCCCCCAGGACCCCGGGGGCCTGCTCGCGCCGCTGAGCCCGCCGTTCCAGAGGTGGTTTAAACCTCGGTGGCGGGAGAAGGCCTCCCAGTGGCGGGACTTCGGCCCATCCGGGCCGGAGATTTGAGGTAAGTTTTTAAAAAATTAAATCCCGCCGGCGCCAGCTGTTTTCACAGGCTGCCGGCGGGATTTGCAAAACGCCGGTTTATGACCGGCGGGAGAATTCAAAAACCTGCGGGAGCGGAAATAACGCCGCTTCCCGCCAATTCTCCGACCCTGCGTGGGGTCGGAGAATTTCGCCCCTTATTCCGGATGCTTCTTGCATTGAAGTAGACACACTTCAACCCACCTTTCTGTCTGCCTGTACACTCCTGCGACCTTGATACCCTCCTCAGTACCTCACTACTCTCAACACTGGCTTCTGGACTACAGCTCATTTTCCCAGCCCTCTGACAAATTAGTTTAAACCCCCCCGAAGAGCCGTAGCAAATTTCCCTCCCAGGATATTGGTGCCCCTCTGGTTCAGATGCAAACCGTCCTGTCTGTACAGGTCCCACCTTCCCCAGAATGTGCTCCAATTATCCACGTACCTGAAACCCTCTCTCCTACACCATCCCTGCAGCCACGTGTTTATCTGCACTCTCTCCCTGTTCCTCACCTCACTAGCACGTGGCACCGGCAACAAACCAGAGATGACAACATGGTTTGTCCTGGCTCTCAGCTTCCACCCTAGCTCCCTAAATTCCTGTTTTAAATCCCCATCCCTTCTCTTACCTATGTCATTGGTACCGATGTGTACCATGACTTGTGACTGTTCCCCCTCCCCCTTAAGGATTCTGAAAACACGGTCCGAGACGTCACGGACCCTGGCACCCGGGAGGCAACATACCATCCGTGAGTCTCTTTTGCTGCCACAGATCTATCTATCTGTCCCTTTAACTATCAAGTTCCCAATAACTATTGCTCTCCTGCTCTCCCTCCTTCCCTTCTGAACCACAGGGATGGACTCAGTGCTGGAGATCCATTCACCGTGGCTTACCCCTGGTAGGTCGTTCCCCTCAACAGTATCCAAGACGGTATACTTGTGACTGAGGGGAACGACCACAGAGGATCCCTGCACTGACTGCTTCCTCCCAGCCCCTCTCACTGTCACCCATCTATCTTGATTCTTCGGAGTAACTACATCCCTGAAGCTACTATCTATGACCACCTCTGCCTCCCGAATGATCCGAAGTTCATCCAGCTCCAGTTCCAGTTTCCTAACCCGGTTTCTGAGGAGCTGGAGATGGGTGCACTTCCCACAGGTGAAATCAGCAGGGACACTGACGGCGTCCCTCACCTCAAACATTCTGCAGGAGGAACATTGCACTGCCTTCCCTGCCATCCCCTCTAAATAAAAAAAGAAAAAGAAAGAAAAAGCTTACCTGTTATTCACTCTACCCTTAGGTTAAAGGAGGTTGAAGGGTGGGGAACACTACAAGCCCTATTCGAAAGCAGCGTTCTAAACTGTTCTAAACTCCAATGAATATAATCCTAACCGATTTAGTCTCTCCTAAAAATGACAGTCCCTCCATTCCAGGAATCAGCCTGTTAAACCTTCATAGCAAGAACATCCTTCCTCAGATAAGGGATCAAACTGCACACAATAGTCCAGGTGTGGCCTCACCAATGCCCTCTACAATTGCAGTAAAAAATCTATTTTCCTATACTCAAATCCTCTTGCTATGAAGGCCAACATACCTTCTTTACTGCCTGCTGTACCTGCACGCTTACTTTCAGAGACTGATGCACAAGGACACCAATGTCTCGCGAAATATGCTCCTCTCTCAATTTACACCCATTCAAATGAGAATCTGAATTCCTATTTTTGCTACCGAAGTGGATAACCTCACATAAATGTGAGGTTATCCGCTTAGGTAGCAAAAATAGGAAGACAGTGCCCACTCACTGTCCAAATCCCACTGAAGCATCTCTGCATCCTCCTCACAGCTCACAGCTCACCCTCCCACCAGTGAAAGTCTTCCTGTCTGCACCCTTAAAACCTTCAAACTGACTGTTAGCATGATAAAATGAATGCTCTATAAGGTGAAGGTAATGCGGTGGAAGCCTTTGAAGTGGTTTTGTCACAGTCAGTTTAATTTCCATTTATCTTTTGCAAGCCTGTATGCATGCTTAGAAGCCTAATAACTTTGAACTGCATTGTTTATATTCAATTTCATGGACTGTTGCCTTTTAAAATCTCTTGATTGACAGGCCCAGGCAATTTCAAAGGAAGGTTTACTGTTGTTTATTTCTATAGCTTTACAAAGTTCCATTAACTCTGAAACTTCCTCTTTCTAGCAGCTGTTCTTTCTAACTAACATGATATGCAAACATGCAGTGAACACTCAGAATAGGACACAAACAATGGGCAGTCAGGACACTCAGAGGTGGCATCACCACAAGGGGGCATGACATAAACACTATAAAAGGGATGAGGCACTCACACCCTGTCTCTTTCCACAGACAGACATCTAGAGAGTTAGACAGGGTTGATCAGCAGCACCACACCCCAGCACATGGCTCAGAGCAAGCTAGTACAATTAGACTGAGTTACTAGTTAGATTAGCAGAGAGTCAAACTCATTTGAGAACTGTGTTAATAGTTCAATAAACATGTTGAACTCAATTCAGAGTCTGGAGCATCCTTTAGTTAAGACTGCATCAAGTAGCAGCCTGTGTTATCTGAAGCAGCATAACACAACACTAACCGCTGATTTTTTAAAAAGAGGCTGTCCCTTTGTTCTGAAGAGCTATTGATGAAGAGAGTGCGCGGAGGCAGTACTCAGACAGAGCACCTGGAGGCTTGAGGTGGGCATGTCTGAAACTTACTGTGTGGGGTGGGGACCAAGAACTGATTTCTATGTTGATTCCCATGAACATCCCCCTGCCCACCCCCAAAAGAAAATTCAACCCTAAAAGTTCAGGACTTCATTATCCTCTGAATCCTAAGATTTCAGGATACTATTGCATCTTCTGGCTGCCTGACAACGGCAATGACAGGCCCTGTGAGTGCTCAGTCTTAGTAGCATCAGGTTGATGGACAGTGAGTGGAAGTTGAGCACCCAGGGAATCTGGACTTGGGGAGGGGACAGAGGTGGGGTTGGGGAGGGTTCTGACCTTGGAAGGGGGCCCTGGAGCAGCAGTGGCCTGGGTCAATTTTGTGGAACCTGGAGGAACACCAAATTGGAAAAGAAAGGTAGTCAGAAAAAGAGCATGGGGATGAGGGAAGGAAAGAGGAAATGTGGATCAGAGAGCAGATGACTAAGGGGTAGGAGGTTAGGCAGAGTACTGTAACACTGACCGTTTTTTAATTCAAATTCATCACTTTTATAAAAGTAAACCAAAAGTCACAAATAACCTAACTTATACATTACATTTTACACTTAGAAAATTATATGCACATTTCAAAAGTGTGATTGAAATTAAGATCACTCTACCGGTTTCTGTAGCCTACATCATTATAGATGTAAGGGCAATAATGGTCGAAGTACCCCACACAGCGGTTAGTTACATGACAATGCTTGGACCGAAGAGGCTTCACAAGATGACAGGTATGGCAAAGCCTACTTACAGGGTTCTTTCCCTGTCTCCATTCATCAGAATAAACTGCCTGAAAATACAAATATCAGTAATTACACCATCAAAAGCAAATATTGATAGAAGCTACGAACTAAATTAGAGAATGTCGCAAATACATAGCATTCTCATCAGCATCTGTAGGGAGAAGGGACAGAGTGCACTTAAAATCCTTCCTCAGAACACTATAACATCACAGATGAAACTGCTGTGCACTTCCAGCGTTTGTTTTTGCTTCAATCTTTCAACATTTCTAGTTCTTTTCTTTTATAGAAAATTAAAACAGTTCTCAATTTTTGTATTGGCACTTTTTTTACTGAACTAATTTAGAGTGACATTGAGTATGGCATAAAATACAATGCATATTTAATTTAAAGATAATGTGGATAATGAGCCTGCGATTTACCATACACACCCAGCTGTCAGCATTGTTCCATTCACCTCCCTTCAGCATTGAGTGCCTTTGAAGTAGTCAGCAGTGAAACTAACAGAAAACACTCAACTTTGTTTGATGTGGTCCAGGAGCTGTCAATCAACGTGTGATGTTTGTAAACATTGCAGTTAGTTTCACAGCTGACCAGTTCAAATCAACACAACGGTGAACTGAGATGAATGGAAAGCACTTAACTTTGTTTGATGTGGTCTAGGAGCTGTTAATCAAAGCTTGATGTTTGTACACATTGCAGTTAGTTTCACAGCTGACCACTTCAAAGTTACTCCACCATGAAGGGAGGTGAATGGAACAATACTGACAGCTGGGTGTGTGTGGCAGCTGGCAATCACAGCCTAGTAAAATCAATATCAAAGAGAAATGAATGAATGGCCTACAGATCAAAGATCTAAGGGGGTTTAAACCCAGTTTACTGGTTTTCTCATTCCAGGAATTGACAAGTGCTGCTTCCTGTGTCTGAGCCATCAGGTTTATTGTCCAGGTGAGTTTTAAAGCAGTATTTTCCTGTCTGGATTGCTCTCTAGCTTCCAGACAGGAATCTCTCCTCAAGGGGGCTTCCTGACAAGGGGTTCTCTTCTGTATGGTCTCTGTGGAGGTTCTCTTTATTTAGGGGGTCTGTGGGGGCCATTTTAATTTGGGAGTCTCTGGGGAGTTCTCTTTATTTAGGGGGTGCCTGTGGGAGTCTATTTAGGGGGTCTCTTTAATTAGGTGGTCTCTTTAATTAGGTGGTCTCTGGTTGGGGGGTGATGGTAGGGATCCAGCGGGGGTGGGGTGGGCAGGTCTTGCATTATCTGGGGGAGGGTGGCCCACCAATGGACTTTGGGGGAAACTCCCTTAAAGAGTTACCCCTTGGTCCACCATGAAGTTCACTGCGTCAGGTATATCCTTGACTGGACATGCACCCATTCTCATCCACGTGATTCCCGGCACAGAGGACCGGAGAATTACAAGAGCCGTTAATAGGATTTCTATGCTCCCTTTGCATCCTCCCGCTGGCGAACCTCGATCCCGATGCCAGCAAGGGACTGGAGGATCAGAAAGGGATCAGAAAGTGGACTCACTGCTCAATGCCATTGAGGAGAGGAGTCTTCCCAGGATGGGCTACAGATTCAAGCCAGCCTTCCTGAACAGCACCGGGGAGAAGGTGGCAGAGACAGTCCGTGCTGCCAGTCTTACTAGGAGGAGACAGCTCATGATCCTGAGGGGTGGGTGCCAACGGTGAGGTCTCTATTCTGAGAGGGTCAATGCGCCAGGGAGGTTTCCAATGGCCACGATGCAGGCGTCCTTTGTTTGCGGGGAGGTCTGTTGATCCCCTGCTTCTTCTGCAGTGGGGTTGCACATATGACGAGTGCACTGAGGAGTGCCAACACCTGGTGGGCCAGCGACTGAGCATGGTCACGCTCATCCCCTTGATTTTACTACTGGTGTATAAAGATTTCCAATGGGTTGTGTTGGTGGGCTCCCACATGACTAGAGGCTCTCTGATCATTTACAGGACACAGTGAGCAGTCAGCAGCGTGAACAGCCAGCAGCTGTCAGTAGCAGCAGAAGGGTACGTTTAAATAATATACTGTAGCAATGGTGGTCTAAGCCAGACCACCCCGATCCTAAGGGGACATCCCGAGTGCACCGGCTTGGCACCAAGTCGTGCCCCAGACCCAGGCAGCCACCCCCCAGCAAACCCGACATGTTTTAAGGATTTCTGAGAGTTTTTTTTACCCTCTCGCTCCCCCGAAACACCCATGGCACCCAGGCCCCGCTTGTAAATACTTGCATCATTTTGCACCTGCTTGACTTCCACCTGAGAGGGATGGAGCATCGCAGAGGGGTGAACAGTGTCCAACCCACTAATAATATTTAAATTAATGTAAATGATGGTTTTGCATGAGCCCACCAGTGCGGGTCGCGACCTTTACTAATGCTGTCAGCGGCGATTGGAGCATAGTGTCAGATCAGCGGCAGGCGCAAATTGCTATTTTTGCATTACCCACCATTCACTGCCCAATCGGAATTCTAGCTGCTGGCGTCGGGAGGCAGAGAATACAGCCCTTTGTGTTGTCCAGCACACTACCAACTGGAATTCTCCACTCATTGAAATACAGACAGCTTGGGCTCGATTCTCCGCAGCCCTGTGCCGAAATCGTGTTTGGCACAGGGCGGAGAATCCAATTTCACGCCAAAATCGGGCCCGGCACTGGTCCGGCGATTCTCCAGGACCTGAGAATCGGCGTTTTCGCGGAGTACACCGCGTGGCTGGAGGCCCATTGCCAGAGGCCCGCCCAGCCATCCTCCGCTCCCAACCGGTCGAGTTCTCGACGGCATGGTTCTAACCACCTATCACTGTTCGGGAAGCTCGTGTGGCGGCTGGGGACTCAGTCTGAGGCCATCCTGTTGGGGGGGCGGGGGGGGAAATCGGACGCTGGGGGAATGGCCTTATGGGCGGCCGGGGGACAGATCGGGCCAGTCGGATCTTCAGGTGCGCAGCCGATTGGGGCTGCCTATATTTTTCAGCTGCCTCCGCGGGCTGAGTGCGCCATGGTGCCACTGGAGGCCCGTATCCGCAGCTAAAGCTGCGTGAATCACTGTGGGACCCTGCTAGCCCTCTGAAGGTGAGTGAATTGGCTAATCTTTTTTATAGAAAACTCTGCAGTGAAATGCCAACTTTTTTACGCTGGGGTGGGGACATAGTCCTATTTTGGGAGAATCCAGCCCTTGTTTTTTTTCTTAAAACCGGTCACTTTCACTGTTCATATAATGCATTCTTTAAATAAAATCTGATAGTAATAAAAATATGTTGTAAATCTTGAGAAGTTATTAGGCTTTACATTGAAATGACTAAATTATTGGTTATTGGGCCTGAACAAAATTATACCACTTGGAGCAACTGATGGCTTCATTTAAAATAAAACGGGCGGGATTCTCCGACCCCCCGCCGGGTCGGAGAATCGGCGGGGGGGGCGGCGTAAATCCCGCCCCCGCCGGCTGCCGAATTCTCCGGCACCGGAGATTCGACGGGGGCGGGAATCACGCCACGCTGGTCGGCAGCCGCTCGCAGCTTCCCCCCCCCCCCCCCCCGGCGATACTCCGGCCTGCAATGGGCCGAAGTCCCGCTGGTTCTTTGCAAGTCCCGTTGGCGTAGATTAGACTAGGCCCCTTACCGGCGGGACCTGGCGGTGCGGGCAGGCTCCGGGGTCCTGGGGGGTGGGGCGCGGGGCCATCTGGCCCCGGCGGGTGCCCCCACGGTGGCCTGGCCCGCGATCGGGGCCCAACGATCCGCGGGCGGGCCTGTGCCGTGGGGGCACTCTTTTCCTACACGTCGGCGGTGTCAGCCTCCGCGATGGCCGACGCGTAGGTGAACCCCCCGCGCATGCGCAGGGATGACGTCAACAGCCGGTGACGCTCCCGCACATGCGTGGAGTCGCGCTGCCGGCGGAGCCCCTTCGGCCCCGGCTGCCGTGGCACCAAAGGCCTTCCATGCCAGCCGGCAGGGCGCAAACCACTCCAGCGCCGGCCTAGCCCCTGAAGGTGCGGAGGATTCCTCACCTTTGGGGTGGGCCGACGCCGGAGTGGTTCACGCCACTCCGTCCCGCCAGGACCCCCCGCCCCGCTGGTTATGGGAGAATCCCGCCCAGTCTGAAGGTTGTGGTGTCAGTCGTGGTGTCAGCTTGGTCTACAGTTGTGATGATTTTACTGTGATAACTTGCTGTGCCAGGGCCCTTGACTGCTCAGATAATTCCCCCCTCCTCTCAAACCCTCAAAGACAGACAGCTGGATTCTCCGATCTGCCAGCCACATTTTCGTGGTCGACGTGATTCTCTGTTCCCGCCACCTGCCAATGGGATTTCCCATTATGACCACCCCACAAAGCCGGGAAACCCATGGGTGTGGGTGCGCTGCCAGTGCAATGGAGAATCTGGGCGGCGGAGAATCCCGCTTAGAGTGCTTTGTGGCCGAAGAAATGTAATGCCCTGTTAACCAGCATTTTTGATTGACCGGCACTACCCATACTCCGAGCATGCTGGAAAACAAAGATTTTACTGTTGTTTCAAATCACCTTCATCCATCAAGTCATTCAGCACTGGAGAGTAAAGTTGATGAGAGCACCAATAGGTGGTGGTGATAAAGAATAATCACACTTAGATTGTTTGTTTGATTGCTCACTGCAAAACTCCCAGTCTCAGCTGTGATCCTAAGCAAATATTTTGTTTCATTATTTTCATGGAATGTGGGCGCCACTGGCATTTGTCACCCAAATCTATTTTCTCTTGAACTGAGTGGCTTGCTAGGCAGTTTTTCAGAGGCAGTTGAGTCAACCTCATTATCTGTAGATCTGGAGACTCATGCAGTCCAGATCAGGTGAGAATGGCAGATTTCCTTCCCAAACCAGATGGGTTTTTATAACAATCGCTGATAGTTTTATGACCGCTGGAAGTTGGTCAGCTCAGTTGGCTGGACTGCTGGGGCTGGATTCTTCACCCCCGACGTCGAAATCGCGTTTGGCGATAAGGCAGAGAATCCGTTTTGGCGGTGCAATTGGGAGCACCGACAGTTTTTCAATTTTCCGCCCCCTGAAAATCGGCATACTCGAGGAGTACACCGCGCCGATTATCCACCACCTCAGGCCATTGCCTGAAGCCCACCCCACAATGCTCCGTTGCCGACCGGCCGAATTCCTGACGGCGTGGGACTCTCATGGTCCCAGCCGTTCGGGAATCTTGCGAGGCGGCTGCGGACTCAGTACAGCGCCTCCACTGTTGGAGGAGGGCCAATCCACAAGAAGGTGGGGCTTCATTTGGGGCTGGGGGCAATGTGGGCAGGTGAGGGCTGGGGGCAATGTTGGCAGGTGATATGGGGCACTACTTTGCCGGTCCAAGTCCGCGGGCTGAATTCGCCATGGAGCATGGCGCGGCCGCTGCAGGCTGCCGTCATGCGCATGCGCGACCTCTGAACTGGAAGTGCTGGGGGCCGTATCGACAGCTAGAGCTGCGAGCTCCACGCTGCCTCCCTGCTAGCCCCCAGCAAAACAGGGAATCGGTGGCCAATTCCCATACTGGCTGACATTATCCATGAAGCCCTGCCTTCTCAAATTTGCTCCTTGCCTGTATGGTGCCCTCCGATTCAGTCACCACCAGTCAGCTCTCTCTCAAAAGGGGAAAGCACCATGGCTCATGGGGGCTATGGTGACTTTCACTTGAGAGGTTGAGAATAATGTTAAAAGGTCTATGTCTGGGAGGCAAGCGGTCTGAAATTCAGCTCCTTGTTATGGCGTATTTAGCTTAGCATCATAGAACTTTTAGAGCACGGAAGGAAGCCCTTTGGCCCATCATGTTCATACTGGCTATCGAGTACTTGTTTCCTCTAATCCCATTTTCTAGCACTTGGCCAGTAACCAGTAAGCTATGGCATTTCAAGTGCTCACCTAAATACTTATTAAATGTTGTGAGGGTTCCCACCTTTACCACCCTTTCAGACAGTGAGTTCTAGATTCCAACCGCCCTCTGTGTGAAAAAGCTTTCCCTCACATCTCCTATAAACCTCCTGCCCATTACCTTGAGGCCGGAATTCTCTGGCCGTTTGTTGGCAGCAGGATTCTTTGGTTCCGCAGGCAGCGCACACCCGCCTACGGGTTTCCCAGCGCCATGGGGTGACATCCCAAAATGTATTACCTAATTGCGCTTCAGGGTTAAATTCCATTTGCCACTGTTCTGCCATCTAACCAGCCCACCTGTATCATCCTGTAAACTCTCAACGCGATTATCCGGAAAGACTTCTAAGTGTTGTAGCAAGTGGGATCTGCCGCAAGCTTCCCGGCGCTCAGGCCAGCGAGGCCAGCAATGCTATTAAACATTAATTGGTCCACTTAATCAGCCCTTACGGGCTTCTCACCGCAAATGAAGGCTCGTCAGCTTATTTGCCGGCCCCGTGCTCGCCAGCCCTCTGCTAACAAGGTCGAGCAGCACTTAAGCCGCACTTGCCCAGCCAACCCCAGCCAGCTCACAACCATGGCGCCCATTTGACCGGCCCCAAGATTCGGGGATGCAGATCTGGGGAGGCAGGTAGATGCAGTGGAAGCCAGGAGTGATGTCCTGTTCGCCCCAAGGGTCCCAGAGGGTCAGCCAAGCACCCAGTGCTGCCTGGGACGAGGTGGTGGTGGCTGTGAGCACCGGGATTGTGACCAGGAGGACTGGCCTCCAGTACTGGAAAGAGGTCAATAACCTACACCGGGCAGTATGATTGAGTAAACACCGATGTCACCCCATCCCCCACCACCCCTCCCGAGACCATTCCGTCCCCACACAGGCATTCACCTCCCAACTTTCCATGCGACCCCCAACCGTCACACCACCACCCTCTCCCTTCAACTCCCCCCCCCCCAACCTTTCCTTCACACCCCTGTTATTTTCTGTGTTGTGACAGTGGTAAAGATACACACAGAACATTTAGTTATTTGACTAGTAAAATAGTTTATTGTCAAAATGAACACGTGGAAAGATAACTAACAAATTATAATACAAACAGTAACTAATAATTGAATTCTCCTGGAGCTACATCTTATGTGACTGTTCTCTTGTACGACTTACTACCAACTGCTGGATCTTTGGAGTTACATAGTGGATCTCGATTGGCACCTGCTGGTCGGAAGTCGTATAGACAACCATATACATTAATGTGCATATGCATATCACCAGAACACCCCCTTCTACCACTGTGAACCACACTTGTGGCTAACAATGCCCTCAGGAAAGTGCTCGTACAGCCGTCGGGAGGGGGAACAGACTGCCGGTGGTCTGCTGGACATAAGAATCCTCACCACCTTCAAGGAGCATGCCCTGGAGGTGACTGGTTTGGCCGAGGACAGAGCGGTCCCCAACACGGAGACTGGCACATGGTACAGCGGTGAGGAACCACCATGACCTAGCCAAAGAACCTGTCAAACATGAATTGTTGTTGCCTTAATGACTGACCCATCCCTCCCACTGACCATATGTCCGTTCTCCCTCGGGACCTCCAGCTGTCACCGCTGACCCATCCCAGGTGGCCCCCTGTCCAGCCACCCAGGAACACACGATCGAGGTGTCGCAGCTGTCATCCCCACCCTCCCCAAGCGCAGATACACGCACCTCAGTGGGAGCCATTAGTGGTCCAGGTTTCTGGGGCACAATCTGGTGAGCATCACACTGCTGCTGATGTACATCAGGTGGAGGCCGGAACCTCCCAGGAAAGACAACAGTCAGAGGTCTGCTGGATCCCAGTACCCAGCTGGGTACCCAGCCTGATGCTCAGCCTGTGGAACAGGTTATCCTGGAGCTGATGGAGATGGTAGGGAGTGGCCAGGACATTCAGAGGGAGATGTCAATAAAAGTCCAGCAGGTCCATAGCCACTTGGAGGAGTCCCAGAGGCTACAGGCACAGGAGATGTCACCGGCAATGTGTGGCACCGAGGCCAACACTGCTAGGTTGGTGACCGCAGTGGAGAGCCTGGTGCACGACATTGGCACCATTCGTGAAGGTGTCCAAGGCGTCGCGCAGTCGGTGACGGCCATGGCTGAGGGTCTAGGCAGAATGTCCAACCGGCTGGGGGATGTGACCCAGTCCCCAGGCTGACCTTGATGAGGTTCTGCGAGACATATCCCGCTCTCAAATGGGAATGGCCGAGGTACTGCAGAGCTTGTCCCAGTCACAGGTGGGCATTGCCGAGGCACTGCAGAGCATGGCCCAATCACTGAGGAGCATTGCTGAGGGCGTTGACACAATGGTGCAGACATCGGGGAACCGCCAGGGGTGGCAGAGCCAGATGTCGCAGGGGCAGCCGGGTCTTGCACACACAATAAACACCTTTATGCACAACTAGTATAATGCCTCTGTCATTTTTGTCCGCAATGCGGGCCGACCTCTGAACCCTTCGCCCATCTCTCCAGGCATCTCCCCCTCCCCGTGGCACTCACCCACCCTCTGGCCGTGGACATGGCCCCGGAACTGTGTCCCATCCCCTTCGTGTTCGAATGTTGGCTGCTCCGTGTGTGGTGTTGCCTTCTGCAGTGATCAGGCACAGAGTCCAGGCATCAAAATATAATTGGGATGGTAGGCAATGAGCTGCGCATGCTACATGGCCCATCTACCCACAGGAATCCACTTGGGTTGTGTAAAGTTCTCAATTAACCATGTTTGCCAATTCCCTATTAGCAATAGTCTTCAGCCACACGGCCAGAGGCCCCGGCAGTCTGTGGGAGTTATGGGCGGTCAGTGGAGCAGATGGGCAGGGACAAGGGTTGCCTCCAGAATGGGTAACACAATCCAGGGGTTGGCATGGTGGTGTTATGCGCGGTTGCCCCTCGGGTTGCCTCCAGTGCTTCCCTTATGGCGGCCCACCCCTGAGAAGGGTCCCCCATCCCCAGCCGAGGGTCTCCCACACCGCGCGAGTCACTGGGGTGGAAGGCCCAACACCCACCCCCCTTTTGGCTCTTTGTCTGTGAGTAACGATGGCTACCTACCTCCCCACAGAAGCCCTTCTGCTAGGTACAAGGTTTTTAAAAGGAGTACTAATCGGCGCCAGTATGACTACTTGCTGGGGAGGCCACTGATTGATGGGAGGCCATTGGATATATGGGGTGGCTCTCGTTAATTGAATGGAAATAGGGATAAGTGGTGATAATTGGTTTCTCGCCACGTGACAGCAAGATTCCAATTTCACCTCTGGGAGCTGGCCGGTTGCATCACAAACTGTTTAGCGCCTGGCGCGGTTCTCGTTTTCGGCTCTCGCGCTATTCACCGGCCTTGCTTCGCTTGACTGAGAGTGTAACGAGGCCGAAAAATCGAGCCCTAAGGCTTCCCTCATCATTATTTACCACATTGCCAATTTTTGTGTCATCTACAACTGATCATGCCTCCTACATTCACGGCCAGATCAATGTACACTACCAAAAGCAAAAGACCCAGCTCCACTCCCTGTTGAACACCACTAGACACAGGCTTTCAGTCACAAAAATAACCTTTGACCATCACCCCGTGCCTCCTGCCACTAAGCCAATTTTAGATCCAATTTTCCAAATTGCCTTGGATCCCATGGGCTCTTTCCTTGCATCATTCATATCACTGAGGCCCAGGGCCCAATTTCAGATTTTCCTCAGGCAATTTTCCTGATTGTGACATGTGCTTGGTGTGCAACAACAACTTGTATTTATATAGTGCCTTTAATGTAATGAAACATCCCAAAGCGTTTCACAGGGCATTACAATGCAAAATATGACACTGAGCCATAGCGGGCAGACTTTTAGTGTCATGGATCCCACAGATGGGAATCTGGAGCATATCTCTCGTGGCTGGCTGAGTACAATCATGCAGCAGCTGGTAAATTTCTGGAAATGATGCCTGAGCATCCAATTATGTGAGGGGATGGGATTGAGTGCAGTAATCCAGACATCATGTGATAACAGTGCAGGAGCTAGCGCCATTTTGAAATGGCAGCTCGCCCCGCCTTCAGACTTTCAAGACTTCTGGTGTGTCTCCTTGGAATCTGCACAGGAGCAACTAAAAACTGAGGACTCCAGCTTTCACTTGCAATGGGATAGATACCATTGTGAAAGGACCAGAGTCAGACTCTCCATCTGCATCCACACTGTGTTGACATGGGTATGAGGAGCCATGGTAGGGTGGGTTGGACTGAGAGAGTGTGAGACCTGAGGATTAGAGAGCCTAGAATCTTCTAAAACAACTGGGAACAAGTCCCAGAGAACCTCGGTCTTCTAACCAGCCTGCCTCGGCATCTGCCCCCATATCTTCCCAGGTTTTGTCTCCTGGGCTAACAAGCACTATTCTATCTCACGTTCACTCCCCTCGAGCAAAAATCTCACAATTTGTGGTAATCAGTGTCTGTGTACGACATAAATAAAATCAGATTTGTCAGGAGTCTTGGACCAACTCTGAGTCAGAAATTCTCAAAAGATATATTTGGCACAACTTGGGTGTTAGGAATCACAGCAAATGCACTGCAGCTGACTTGAGAATTGAAGGACAGCAACATCTTCACAGCAATTACAGTAATAACAAAGAGAAAATAGCTACTGAAAAATTCACGAAATAATTTAAAATCAACATTTGTAAACTGGTATATGAGCGATAGGATTGATAATTATACATTTAAAATAATTATTTCTAATTTCGTCAAAGCAAACAGAAATTTTGGTGTGGGGTGGGAGCTGAAATTTGGTGCTGTGAATGTTAGGTGTGAACAGTGAACTCTTTGCTGCAGAAAGCTGTGGAGGCCAAATCACAGAGTGTCTTCAAGAGAGATAGATTGGCTCTTGATTAATAAGGGGGTCAGGGGTTATGGAGAGAAGGCAGAAATGGGGATGAGAAAAATATCAGCCATGATTGAATGGCGGAGCAGACTCGATGGGCCGAGTGACCTAATTCTGCTCCTATGTATTATAGTCTCATGATCTCCACCGCCCACTGGTTTACTGACTCCTTATGCTTCATTGATCATTTCCATAAGTCCGTAGCAGCTCCTCATTTGA